>NC_048435.1:3229629-3512614 GCF_004353265.1 Vitis riparia | reverse complement strand
CTTAGCTAATAGGCTAAGAAGGTGATTGGTAAGGTGGTATCTGGCGCTCAGAATGCCTTTGTTATGGGAAGACAAATTCTGGATGCTTCCTTAATTGCTAATGAGGTGATAGATTCGTGGCAGAAGAGAAAGGAAAAGGGTATTATCTGCAAATTGGATATAGAAAAAGCGTATGACAGCATCAATTGGAAATTCTTAATGAAGGTCCTCCAAAAATGGGCTTTGGGACCAAGTGGGTGGGATGGATGTGGAACTGTGTGTCTTCTGCTAAATTCTCTATTCTTGTTAATGGAGTGCCAGCTGGGTTTTTCCTAGCACTAGAGGGCTTCGTCAAGGGGATCCTTTATCCCCTTACCTCTTTGTTATGGGAATGGAGATTTTGGACGTCCTTATCAGGAGAGCGGTGGAGGGGGGATATCTAACAGGGTGCAATATTCGGGGTGGTAGAAGATCTTCATTGAATATCTCTCATCTATTTTTTGCTGATGATACCATTGTGTTTTGTAAGGCGAGCAAAGAGCAAGTATCTCATTTAAGTTGGCTTCTCTTTTGGTTTGAAGCGGCCTCGGGACTTCGTATTAATCTAGCCAAAAGCAAAATCATTCCAATTGGAGAAGTGGAGGAGATTCTTGAGTTGGCAACTGAGTTAGGGTGCAGGGTGGGGTCTTTGCCCTCTCACTATTTGGGGCTTCCCTTAGGGGCCCCAATAGGGCTTCTTCTATATGGGATGGAGTGGAGGAGAGGGTCAGGAGGAGACTTGCTCTTTGGAAAAGACAGTACATCTCCAAAGGGGGGAGGATCACGCTCATTAAAAGTACTTTGGCTAGTATGCCAATCTACCAAATGTCTATCTTCCGCATGCCCAAGGTCGTTGCTAAAAGAGTGGAGAAAACCCAAAGAGATTTCCTTTGGGGAGGTGGACACTTGGGAGGAAAAGTTCATCTAGTCAAATGGGATGTTGTCTGTTCAGAAAAACTCAATGGTGGGCTAGGGTTAAGGAGAATAGCCACATTGAATAGAGCCTTGCTGGGCAAGTGGATCTGGAGGTTTGCTTGTGAAAAGGATAACCTTTGGAAACAAGTAATCTCTACGAAGTATGGGCAAAAGGATCATGGATGGAGGCCTAAGAAGGTCAATGGGGCGGCGGGAGTAGGGGTTTGGAAGGAGATTATGAAAGAATCAGATTGGTGTTGGGAGAACTTGGCTTTTATAGTTGGGAAGGGTTCCAAAATTAAATTTTGGAAAGACAGATGGTGTACTGATACTCCGTTGTCCCAATGTTTCAACCATCTTTTTGTTCTAGCTGCGCATAGAGATGCCACGATTGAGGAAATGTGGGATCAAGATTCGGGCCATGGTGAGTGGAATCTTGTTTTTGAGAGGGACTTTAATGACTGGGAGTTGGACATGGTTGGTGATTTGCTCAATACTTTGAGGGGTCATAGGCCTGCATTGGGGGATGACTCTGTTAACTGGAGGCAAGGAAGGAATGGTTTTTTCAGGGTTAAAGATGCTTATAGGTTGTTGGATAAACCTAATGCCACAGTGTTTCCCGCAAAGAAAATATGGGTGGATAGGGTGCCAACTAAAGTCTGCTTTTTTGCTTGGGAGGCCACTTGGGAGAAGGTGCTCACTCTGGATAGACTTCAGATTAGAGGGGTGCAACTACCAAATTGTTGTTTTTTGTGTGGCTGTGAAGAAGAGAATGTAAATCATATTCTTTTACACTGTATAGTGACTAGAGTCCTGTGGGATATTATTTTTGGGCTGATAGATATCAAGTGGGTCCTACCAGAAACTGTAAAGGAGACTCTTATCTCCTGGAGGGGCTCATTTGTAGGGAAGAAAAGGAAAAAGATTTGGAATTCCATTCCGTTGTGTATTTTTTGGACGGTTTGGAAGGAGAGGAATAGATTAGCTTTTAGGGGGGGTGAGTTGAATATTCAGAGATTAAAGAATTCTTTTGTTTGTAACCTGTGGAACTGGGCCAAAGTGTATTTAGATGAGGAGTCTTTCTCCCTTATAGGTTTCTTGGAGTGGATAGCTTCCACTTGAGGGGAGGTAGTTCTTTCTGGTCCTTTTCTTTTTTTGGGCTGTAGCCAGCTTGTATACTTCCTGTATGCTTTGTGGCGTTTAGCCTTTTTAATGAAATCCTTGCTTACTTATCAAAAAAATATCTGTTCACCCTCTCTCCTAACTGACAAAAACTACCATATATTTGTAATAACTTCTTTTACTACAATAATTTAAGAATAATTTTTTTAAATTACCATACTATTGAGAAAAGTCCCAATAAATGCAGCCCCAAACACATTGTGTTAAGGGGGATTATATTATGAAAGGAATTATATATCTATATATATATATATATATATATATGAAAGCCTTAATCTCATTGCTGGCCAGTAAGAGGCAAGGCAGGGTATATGAATTGGGGGTGCAAGAAAGTTAATATGTTTTATCGCTTTGTAATGATTCATTCCCTCGTATGTCCATTTTGGGTCCAATGGTTTCAAGACTTTAAAATACATTTATACAATCAAGAGAAGTTTGTTCTGTGTCCAACGGTCTCAAGGCTTTAAAATGCATTCATATAATTAAGAGAAGTCCATAAATATCTAGTGTCAATTATTTCTTCTATCATGTAGAAATCATAATCACCCTTATCATAGGCATAACCCTCATTGTACTTCACCAGACAAAGGAACATACCCTTCTTATAGACATATCCTCATGTTTCACAAGATTGAAGAACACACATTGCAAGATTAGATAAATAAAAACTCACATCAAGGTTGGGAATGAGCTTTAACCATTTGTAATGACTCACTTTTAATCTTATAGATATTGCACCATTCTTGACATCAATATAAGACTCGATTTGTTTAACCCTAGAAGAGGTATTTGTCTATCTAATGTCGCAATCCCATGGGAGGGACTCAACGACGACAATTATTTTACAACAAATTGGAAAAAAAAAAATTCAAACATTACATATATAATAATTTCATCTTAATTGTGTAAACGCGTTTTAAAATATGACTTACTTGAGCTAGAACAAATAACATGTACATGAGGGAACATGTTCGTGATATGCTTAAGGGTCAATTGAAATATGGAATGAGTTGTAATGGCCTGAGTTGAAGGTTGAACCAATAAATGATTTAAACTGGTGCGTTCCCCATAAATGAAAGTAATGTTTACTAGATAATCTGCCCACAAGGGTAGAAATTTGATGAGGAGATCTCACAGGACAGGCCTTAAAGCTCCATCTTATGTTTCAAAAGCTTAGAAAGTTTACCATCAAATTAACTAACTTTGAATCCAATTTCAACATCCTCTGCCCCAAGTTCAATCTGTGTTCAGATGTATTTTAACCTCTGAACCCTGCTTCCCAGAACCGATACCAATCCATGTGTCATCTTAGCTTATGTAACAGTGAGAAAACATACCATAGAGCCTTCATAACTCAAATTAGAACCACTGCAATGTTCAGGAGATATATATATATATATATATATATATATATATATATATATATATAATATATATATATATATATATTATAAAATGCTACCAGCGAGTAAGGTGAATCACAACACCAGCCCTCTTTATTTAACCACAAAACAAGCCTCTCCAACCGTCCATCATAAAAATAAATGTACAAGAGAAATGGCTAAGCTGGAGCTGCTTTCTGGTGTTTTAGGATAAGAACAGCTCTAGGGTGTGGGGAGGGGGAAACTAGGGCTACAATCAAACATCCTACATCAGTTTTTGCCTCAGATACATATCTCGGGATGGTGCAAGGGCAACAAGCAGTTTGCCAGTTACCAACTGCCATTACAGAGTCAAATAGAGGCACACGATGAGCACATCCAGATTAAGGGATTTCAGGAACCTTTAATCACATTTTCCTATCAAGGACATTGGATATGCATAAAACAAGAGACGAAATGCACAGACATTCTGCCAAAACTTCTAAGAATTGTCAAACAAACACCTGCGGATAGACACTGCCAATTTGCCAACCTCATGAGGGTGGAGAAGGACAGCACATATCCCAAAACAAGCGGCAGCGGCAACAATCATATAAAGAAAAGGTCGTGAGGTCATGGCTTTCTTTGAGAAAATAAGGCTGCAGGATTTCCTTGGCTGTTCCTTGATTGAGTTCATATTCATAACAACCTCTCTGTTCAATAGTGAGGCAGTTTCACTTCTATCTGTGGAAGTTGAACTTGCCATTGCTGCCAACCCACCATTTGCGCTTATTTTTGTGTCCTGCAACTCCAAGGAATCAATATAATTAAATAGTTGAATAACAAAGGTGCTTAAATCAAACCAAACATGCTACTAGTTCCAACTATTTAAACATCTCATGGAATATGACAATAGTTGAATGCAAAGTCTCACTGAGTACTCATTGGTAGTCCCCCCATCTCTTACCAACAGTAAGAGATTCCAAATACTTCCGAAAGCAAAAGAGCCGACATTCATTTGTCATGAATTTTAATATGTAGCCAGTCACTAAGGATGTAAATTAGGCTGGTTTACTCTGGAAACCAAGGCCTGGCTAGGCCTTGGGGCTGACTCCAGGTCTAGGGCCTGGTCTCTACCCTAGGGCCCCGTTTACTTCATTCCCCAGGAATCAAAATATTTGACAAAACTCATTCTTCCAATGGAGCAATGGGATTCTCCTCCAAAACCAAAGAATCTGATTCCAAGCATTGGAGAATCAAAATTTTCTTCACCCCAAATTTACCTAAATGCTCCTCCCACTAATCCTAAATATTTTAAAATAAATATTTAAAATCATTAAAATAAATATTTGCCTATTAAAGCAAATTTTTTAGGAATAAGGTAAAAATCACGGATTCTTCAAAACATAAAAAATATTTTAAATTTTAAAAACTAGTTCCAAAATTTAAATTGATGAAAATCTTTTTTTTTTAAATGCAAATGTTAGAAAAATAATTTTTATTCATTTTGAATTCCATTTAAATAGCATTTTTTTTTTTATCTCCAACAATATAGTGAAAATTACGTGTAGTAAGGCTAAATGGTAAAAATGCACATTTCATTCCGTTTCATCTATGATTAGTGAACACGTCAAAGGTAATCAGCTTCATTCCGATTCTGTTTCCTACATTGTAAGTAGACATTCCGATGCAATTACAGATTCCGATTCTCATTCCCTATATTCCCTTCCTTTCCATTATCTTATACCCTTTCCTACAGTTCCGTTTCTCATAGAGTTGGTAAATGCCCGTCGTAAGGTAAAAAGAGGCAACTAAACACCTTAGGTAAACTTGAGCTCTGCACAACACATGAGCTGGAGGAAAAGCAAGGGACGGGACAATGGAAAAGGCAAGAAAATAGTAATACTAATAAATAAATAAACTTAAAAGAATTAAAATTGAAAATTAAAAACTAGCTGTGGTTAGCACACCGAGTTCTGGGAGAGGAGGAAGGTGGAAAATGCAGGCAGCAGGGCATCTTTGCAAATGGAACTGAAGCCCAGCCTGGACCTAGGTTGTCAGGCTAAGGCTGGTTTCAGACCAAATTAGACCATTTACATGATACCTTCTCTTTCACACCCCTATAGAGGTGGATGAAGAGGGAAAAAAATGACACCACTCAAAAAATAGCAGGACCCAATTAAAATGAGAATTGAGCTCCAAATAATGAAAACTAATCACTCTACATGCTCTTACATGAATCTGCACAATAGACCAGATTTGCCAGTGCTGATGTTTGTGCAAAACCATGTAAACATTTCATCACAATAATGTTAACTAGCAGATGAATACATGAGATGTTAGCATATAAATATATTGCATATGCAAGAGGAGAAAATAGGAGGAAAAAAAAATGATAACCAAGCAAATGCAATAGGTCTTAATAAGGCACAATAGATCAGCATTTCAATCCTGAAAGTCAACCTTATTCAAGAAAAAAATGGCCAAATGTAGAAAATAAAATATCTCACCTCAGGGGGAAAGATAACAGGGAGCATGTTGTTGTGGAAGCAGCTAGGATGATCCCCTTTTGTCACAGAATTTCCAGAATGCAGTACTAAACCCCCACTACTGTGAAGTTTCTGATGAAGAATCTTACTAGCATGATCCATGTACTTATAAAGCAGCCTCAAATCAGTATCAGTGGCGCCATTAACCTGAATGTTTAAGTCCATGTTATCTATCAAAACCTTCAGAGATTGTAATATTTTCTCCAAGATGGTGGTCGACTCATTGTGTATTAGAAAGTTCAGTAAACAATTAAATCTCTGAATATGTGAAGAGGTTAAACTTCGCTGAATATTCTCCGATGCAGGCTCCTTGAGTATCCAGGCTATATCTAAAATAAATTCAGAAAATGCAGTTTGTCCCAATACTGAAACCTTGCACGAGTCAGATGGATCTTTAGCAAAAAACTGTGATCCTTTGGAACAGAGAGATGCATCAAATCTATGCTGCAATATCTTCATTTCCGAACAAATTTCTTTGTCTCCAATAAAAATAGGAATGAAGTTGGATAAGCCATGGTCATTCTCAACCTACAGATTGAAAAAGAAAAATGTTGAGTGCATAACCATTTCTTCTGATGGCATCAAATGCAATTCTAAGACCCACTCCAGATGCAAGTTTCTAACTTAAGAAACTAATCTGTACAAACCCAAATACCCAAAGGTTCCACTAAATTTTTCTGCATCTAGCCTGAGGATTAAAACCCAGAAGCAGAGGGCTATTCTCATTGACTACATCCAGGTTACACAAGAGACTTGATACTGGATACTGAATCGCCAAACTCCAAATTAAGTCAATTAACTGGTTAAACATCAACTGTGTGACCATAAATATATTTTTTAGATAGGTAAAATATCAATTGTATTAACAACACCTAAGGAGCACAAAAAGCATATACAATGTATACACATGGTCAT
Organism: Vitis riparia; assembly: GCF_004353265.1. NCBI lineage: Eukaryota > Viridiplantae > Streptophyta > Magnoliopsida > Vitales > Vitaceae > Vitis > Vitis riparia. The sequence continues at coordinate 3,505,674 of NC_048435.1, read as the reverse complement.
GAATGCAAAAGATAAGTTACATAGAAATGGTTTGGCAAGGAAATTTTTTCATGGGTACAATGGACAATCTGGCATGCCATATATCAAATGGACAAGTTTACTGTAAGTTCAACAAAAAGTTAAGATACAGGTAATCCTGTGAGTCATGTCATCGCCAACGCAAGAAAAACCAACTTTTACCTTCATTTACAAAACTATTCCACATTACATAAAATTTGTCTACAAAAGGAGGACATATGACTTCAAAGTCATTACCAAATATGCCCACTTTGGAAACATACCATGGATAATCAAACTTCAACATGAGATAAGGAGAAAAGCAAGAAAGAAAACCTTAAACTACCAACCTCAATAAATGCAGGGCCAAAGGCATTGGGCTCAGTATGAGGGATGTATATCTTGCAGAATTCATGGTCCAAACTACCAGCAGTGTCACCTTCAATCTTACCCCGAGGGAACACAACATGGTAATCATAAGACAGATACTTTCCAGCGAAAGATACTAGAAACCTGCCAACAAAACCATCATTGTTAAAAGCCAGCCATTTCATTACAGTTTTTCAACATCCCAGTGAAGTGAAACACTAACCATACATATTTAGCAACTATGTGGCTAACTATTTACTTGAGAACTAAATCTTTACATTGATGACTTTGTTCTTTTGATAAATTATTTACTTTAGAATCTAGTATCCTATAAAAAGCTGCTTACAGAAAGGTTAACACACCTAAATTTAGGTCGAAGCAGGTTACTTCCACAAGCAACAAACTCCATGGGCTTGCCAGCCTCAAAACAGTTAGGATGCACATAGTGGAGCTTTGGGGCTTGCATCTTTACCTCAACTTTCATCACAGAAGTACCATCTATACCCATTAAAATGCATAAAACATGTTAACAAGTATAAACAAGCTCAGAGAACTCAAATCACACCTTCTTTTTAACAGGTCAAACACGGTATTTATGGAAACTGAGAATTCAAAACCAGGACTAAGGACAGGATCAGATTGCAACAGATGAAGAGCAACTTGTCTACAGAGACAGATTTCAAGCAATATTGTTTTAGACTAAGTAAAGAAAATCATTAAAATGCAAAGAGTGCAACAGAGTATAAAAGGAGAACCCAATAAACAAAGGACATAAAAAACAGAAAACAGAGCTAAATATTAAAATATATCTCATCAAGGAACTCTGGAAGGAATCCATCCCTGTCAAACCTTAGCTTAAGAACTCACCTAATAAGACAAGCTATAGAAAAAAAAACTCCTTGAGCTCCTTTTTTTTTTCTTTTTTCTTTTTCTTTCTTTCTTTCTTTTTTCCCCCTCTTGTTTGATAGATAACTTCTTCGTTTCCTTCTCCAAATGCTAAAAGAAGCCAGTTTATTTCTTATTCAGGAGCACTCAGGATTATGTCTTATTCAAGCCATAATCCAATTTCTCCACCTCTCCAACCAAACGATGCAAAAGGAGCTCCAAATTCACATGATCATATGCTCTGATTGTTATTCTATTTGCAAACGAGATCCAACTCATGCAGCATTTATGTAATGACAACATGACCACAATGTATTTATTGGCAAATCACTTTTCTTCACCCCTCCTCCCCTTTTTAATAGGAACCAACTATTTAATTGCATTAAAATATTAAGTATAAAGAAGGATGAGAAATCCTTCCAAGAAGTAGACAATCCTATATACAAAATCTTATTCTTCCCTTTCATATTGGTCAATGTTTTCTTTTGCACCTTCCCTAAAAAATATTTTAGAAAAAAAAAAAAAAATCCAAACTAAGCCAACAAACCTGCTGCAATGAGAAACTTAAATTGTTGAACATATACTCATAGCATGCTAAAGGAACATTCAGATGCAATCATTCCAAAACTACTTGCGACATGGAATCATGCTGAGGTGGTTGGTTGTGAAGCTATGTCTAAAAAACACTCAAAAGGGTTATGCTTCATTAACCATGCACCAATACTTATCATCACAACACTTGCATTGCAGCAAAGAACTTTGAGAAAGAAAACTAGAAAGGAAAAACAAAAACAAAAACCCTAAATTCAAAGAGAGACAAACATAAAAATCGCAGCATTGTTTGACATATGATGGATCAAAATATGAGGTGTCAACTTACCTTCTGTAACACGAAAAATCATGTTGTTTAGATAAACAAGTACATTGCCTCTTCCAGATAGCATCTTTCCAGGTGCAGCAACAAAGTCATGTACATATGAAGCAGGATCTTCCAACAACTGCTTGATGCAACACAGCATTGGAGTTGAAATTGAGTAATCTGGCTACAACTTGTAGCTAGTATTCTTTAAAAGATTAAAAGAATAAGCAAGAAAGACAGCAAGGAGGTACATACAGATCATGGTAAAAGAATAATGATTTTTAGAGTTACTTTATATAAATGTCAATGGCACATAGCTACTGGTGATATATAATTCATGAATATTTAATAAGTAATATAGAATAGTTACATCAACAATTGTATGCAAATACCAATCATCACCCATTAACAATGTAGTCAACAACATTAACCTCACTGTAACCCCAAAAAGTGCTATATAAAGCATCTCTAAACATACCTTGTCCCACATAAACTTTGGCATTGCAATAAAAATTGTTAAGATGATACACCCAGGACGGATATAGCCCTCCAACTCGATAGGCATGCTAGCCAACCACTGGAAAATCTGTAAACACATTGAGCAGCGTGTTAATATATTCCTGGTATCTCTGACTTCTAAAAACATTTATTCTCATATAAATACTAAACTGTAATAATAATCCTTTAAAATACTTGGTGCCTAAGTCGTCTGGGAAATTCAGCAGGATTCCAATCATAGAGCTTGAACGAAATCCGACCCGTAGGGCACTACAAGCAAACATCAAACCAGTATATCAGGTCAATTACAGATCTTCAAATAAACTGAAAAAGGAAAGACAAAGAAGCAATTATGGCATTTAGAGAAGACCCACGGGGGATGAGTAAGCACTCTTATTATCACAGTAAGATGAAGAAAGGGTATATTTGGAATCATTTTTGCCTCCATCAATTTGGGCTTCTCCAGAACCCACAAAAGATACAATACCATCGCTCTGAATATTCTGGGAACCAGGCACTGAGCAAAGGGTGGAAAATTGTCCATCTTCAGACTCCAACAATGGTTCCCTTTCGATTAGCTGGCTGCTCAAGCACAAACTATCTATGCAACAAACAATTTTGTCAGGCCATTTGAAGAACAGTTAAGTGGAATATCAAGACAGATTTTACATGTAAATAGCAGAAGGATTTCAATCACTACGCAGACTTAACCTATAGAAAAAAATTCACAATGAACATACAGAAATATAATACAAGTTCTTCTATCACATTTCACCATCATATATAAATTACAACCTCTTACTTGTCCTTAATTAAAGAAGGGGACAAAAATTTACTCCAAAACAAAACACAGATGAGCGACATCAGCTCAAGTTGAAAATATTATAGTTGTCAACTACCATCTATCAATTCATAAAACATATCAAGCATCCTTGTTCCATTTTTCTTAATTGTGTATTGTAAGTTGTTCTATGTATTAGAGAAAAACAGGAAAGAATCACACGCATTCATGTGCGCACACACACAAGAACAAAAATATAAAACATACAACCAATTTCATGAAAAATGGTAAGGTTACATTAATGATTAGTTCAAGTTGATGATATTACAGTTTTCAACTAGCATAGTTGTCAATTCATGAAACATATCATGTATCACTTTGCTGTTGTATTTTTAATAAACATGTGACATTGATATGTATTTATTCATCAGAAAATCCACAAAATGAAGTTTCTAAAATCTGTATGTTGCTGGGACTGACTGGGTTCCACCTCGAAGTGTGGTGGAGATGTATCGTATTTCTTACCCAGGTTTTGAAAGTCTTCCTAGAGGCAAGTCATTATGACGTATTGCTAGTCACACCTTAATATGGACTGTTCAGTGGGATGAAGGGAGAAGAACGCAAGATTTTTTAGGATAGATGAAGGACTTTTAAGGCATTGTGAGATTTATTCCATTTCTCCATTTCCTTTTGGATGTCAGCCTGTGTAACATTTGAGGGCATTCCCTTGTTTATTATATTGCTAGAATGGAACCTAGTGGACAAATCCACTAGGCTGTCAAAGGAGACACTCCCTATTTGGACTCCTCTAGTGGGTTGTGTTAAACTAAATTTTGATGTTTGCTTTCTTTGCCCGGTGATATGTGATGGTGTACTCAACCCCTCCATCCCAAGTAATCTGGGATAATCCAGGACAAATATGAATTTGATGGACACTCAGGAATCAGCTTGAAACACTAGCTTTGTAACAGGATTCTCTAAACATACAGGAGAGGTTCTAGCCATTAAGGCAAAGGCTCTAGCCTTGTTGGAAAGGTTGAAGCTCACTGAAGCTAAGGGCCTTTCCTATCTTTCAATGGAGGGAGATTCAAAGGTGGTCATTCCTTAGATGAATAAGAAAGAAAGAGGCTCATGGAAGTTGGATGCAAGGCTTCACCAAATCTTTTATATTGCTTCAGAATTGAGGTGCCCCTTTTGTTTGATTTCTCACTAAGCCAATCATTTGGTGAATTTGTTTAGGAAATCAAGGAGCTAAAAATTTGATCTCTTCTGTGGGGGATTTCTACCTCCCTGAGGGGGTAGGAAATTATCATTCTTCTTTGAACTTCATTATTTTATATCAATGAAATGTTTGTTTGTAATAAAATTGGGAGGGAAAAAAGTTCTAAACTCCAACTAGTTACTAAAAGATACCATCATGCCACATGCCAAAGGGTTCAAGCATGTACAAGTCTAGAACCAATACAACAAAAAAAATTATATCATATAAAAGTATAACTATATAGTATATGCTTGTATGGAATACAAAAATTATGTGAGTTTATGTGCCATGTTTAAAAGGTATACACAGTGTATACAAACAAAACAATAGCAACCAAACTACCACAAAAGGCACGAAGACACAAAAATCATCCTCAAAGTTAATATTCGAATGGTACATGTTCCATTGAAATAACACCTCCCAATATTCATTCGAACAACAATTGCACTTAACCTTCAATAATCTACATGTGCCATTAACAATGCATGCATAATGCTTCCATGCAGTTTCACTTTTTTGTCATCCATTTTCAACCCTAATATGATAATCATTTTAAGAAATAAAATTTGAATTGGTTTTTCTCAAAAACTACTTAAAATAGGTGAAAGTGTATTATACATGTATGTCTGACACATCATTTTGCATGAAAGGTGTATCATATCATGCACCATGTGCTTTAACAGATACCTTTATCTGCTTCACCATCATGAGCAGCATCTTCAGATATAAGTTCCCCTTGAATTTCCTTTTCAACTGTGCCTCCAGAATCAATAGGTTTTCTACGTCGTCTATTATTGTGACGCTCTAATTTTCTTCGACAACTGCGTTTACCCTCATCAAAATCTGACAAGATGTGAAACCTACCAAGAAGTGGAACACCAGCAGAACATTTTTTTAAAAAAGATAAAATAAAATTCTAAATAGAAAACAGAACAAACTGATCAGGTAAACTTTTCCTAAACCAAGCATTTCCACATTCAACAGGAAAGGGTTGGAGTGTCCAAACTCTTATGATAAATTATTTTTTTTTTTTTTGATAGGTAACTCTTATGATAAATTATATCAGTAAGTTTAACTTCTCTATGTGCCCCAATCCCTACATTCTTGTGGCAGTCGCATGCAAAAGTTCATGCAAATGCATGTTGAGTCATTTTGGGATGTGCTAAGAAGAGTAATAGTATGCATCCAAGAGAAGCAAAAAACAGGCAGAGCACAGAATTTTTCTTTTCCCTTTTTCTAGGCAAAAAGGAGCATTTTAAGAATCCAGCCCAAATAAGCTTAATATGCACTGTCAGATCAGTACCTAATAGCTTAATTTTTTGAGTGAAATTGATAGTTTAACATGGTATTATAACTTGTTTTCAAGGTTATGAGTTCAAACCTCAATGTTTGTTCATTTCCTCCATTTATTGAGCCCATTTGCAAACCAAAAAAGGCTGCCCATGAGGTGGGGTATTAAGGCTTTAACCCAAATTGGCCGGCTTAATATGTATCGTTGGCCCAAAACCTAGCAACTTGAACTTTTGTAACACCAGTGCTAAAGGGTTGAAAAGGGCCCTAAACCATCTAAAAGGGAAGTATTAATAGATGATAAAGAACATGATCACTTTAAATTTAGTACTGCCTATGATTCGCTTCCACATATTTTAGAGTACAATTGGACACCTGCCTTCAAATTTGGGATGTGATAATTAAAAACCAACAATCCCCAAGATCCAATCATTTTGCATAATAAAAGGCTCCCCAACTAACATCAATACAAGTGCAAAGGGATCACTCACATAATTTGACTAATTCTCAGCTGGGAATATATAATGCTATAACTGATAATTTCAATGAAGAGCAGCAAAAATGAAGTGGGCCGAAGGAATTGCCGAAGGATTTGCTAATAGAGTAGCAACATCCGATCCCTTTAAGGGCCTACTGTTAATAATTGTGATGTTAATGCAATTTTTCGTTTGGAAATAGAAAACTAAATCCAGCATTGTCACATTAACACCTGCACCGAACTATATACAGACATATGCAAATCTGTTCATTATCTACAACTCGAAATCGAAACCCTAAATGACGAAAATTTGAGCTTACTTCCCACACTGTTGACAGTATCGCTTATTATGTCCATCCAGAATAACGACACTAGCATTCGCGCAACGGAGACAAACCCTATGCCGTCGATGATACCCTTTCAGCTCACTAATATCAGCCTCACAACCCGTCACCTGACACCGAGCCCTTCCCGCGGCTGGTCGCGCAGTCCGGACCCTCTTCTTTCCCGGGGCACCCTCCTCCAAAATCATCTCATCGAGCTCCGGACACGCGCAAGGAATCCGACCCGCCAAAAAATTCTCACAGGTCAACCTAGGATCCCGCTTCCGCACCCTCTCCATAGCGTCCGGCGCCTCGCGAGTCAACGGCTCCGGTGACGGCGAAACCTCCAGATTGTGATCGGAGTCAAAGGAGATGGTAAATGGATCGTCAACAGAGAAATCGAGAAGGTCTCCCCAATCCCATAGAGCCGAAGCGTCTTCGGTCATCGGATGTTGAACTTCCATCTCTGAAACCCTCGGCCTTCCCGTTGGCGATGGCGATTGTTGCAGCGGCGGTGGAAGTGATGATGTCTCCATCTTTGTGGGAAACAAAAACCAAACCCTATGTGGCAGTGGTTGGAGAGGTTGATTAATGATTAGCGTAAAAGAGACGGAAACGACCGAACACAGTAGGTGAGATGAGACACAGCTGGGTGGGTGGCGGCGGTTATCGGTAGGTGATGACTCGAAATCAGAGTAGAGCGAGGCCCTTGTTCCATAAAATGAATCAACTATGACAACATCTTCGATCCTCCTTTTTTATTAGAAAAATTACAAGGATCAGTCTTCAAGAAAAGTTGGAGCCCTCGAGTTGCTTCCTCACGCGCCGCTTGATAGATGATCGGTCACCATCATGAACATTTCAAAGCAATAATTTTCTTCTTACAAATATTAACGAGATCATAGTGCGTATGTCTAATATAAATATTAATTTAAGATTATCAATACGAGAGTGTTGAATATGGAGGGGGCGATGCGATGCGGAAGTCACCCTGTATGCCACGTAAGAAATGTAGCTTTCCCACAACTCACGTTTTAACCATTTATGCTTTTTTTATAATAAGAGTGAAAAGAAAAAGGACGGTGAACCCGTGAAAGGGAATTATGTTGTATGGATCCTATGGAGTGGAATTTGAAGAGCCTGAAAGGGCAGCGACGGCCTCCACGCATACAACTGTCACTACAACGTTATCTTTCGCAGTAAGCAACCAATCATTTTCTACACTCATATTTTCTGGCTGCTGCTGCGATCTCCATTTTACAAACGTTAATAAAATCAAAAGACATTCTATCATTTTCTTATAGATGGCATTCGGCACTTTGGGTGGATGCATGCGATTAATTCCTAAAATTGCAACCTCCCTTTTTAATCACATCCCCTTATTTTAATCAATCCATGTCTGGCACGTGGCTGTTCACAAACCAGCCACAAAATCGGATAAACTCGAATGAATTATGAGTCGAACTCAAGATCACAGATTCCTGAGCCACGACCCCAGAAGCCGCCATCGATTGGGCGACACATAATCACAAAAGCATTTTGAACCAAATCCCACTAGGAGAGAAAAAGAAAATCCTTACGATGAAAAAAGACAGCATGTTTAACCAATTTGGCAGAATTAGAAACAAACTGGACCATATAGACGGGAGGCATTCCACATCCAGAAACAGTTCCACTAGAAGAGCAAGCAACAACAGTATCTGCTTATTGCAGACTGCCCTAAATTATTGGGGGGGTGGAATTGGCCGGTCATTCCAAGGGGCATGCTTTCTCAAACTCTTGCTGCTCTTTGCGACATAAATCAAACTCGTTCGTATGGTAATACATGCAACCAGCATAAGCATCCATCTCTTTTGTGCACCTCTGGTGAAGATCTTTCAGCCTGCAGGCCAAATATCATATAATTTAGAATCTGCTATTATATGCACCTCCATGTGTCATTAGGCACATGACTCACGCACAGCTGTGTGATGCAAGTGTATCAGGTTTATTTTATAAATTTAAGAATCTTTTATTAAAAGGGTGAGATAATACCCATATTTGAAAAAACAACCTCATTAGGAAGAATCCTACATTCACAATACAACCTCATATTTTCAAAACATTCAGGTCATTCTTCCGAATTTGCATTTTTAATATCCCTTTAAATCAAATAACCCTAAATTCAAAGTAGGGTATTGACACAAGATTTGAAATCATGCAAAAAGTAACAATAGACTATGCAAATAAATATAAAGGAATCCTTGATACAAATAAATTAGCTACATAAGTTGTTTGCATACAGGTAGGAACAAAATCTTTAGGCTATGTTTGGTTTCCAGAAAGAACCAAGAAAAAAAAAAAATATATATATATATATATATATATATATATATATATATATATATATATATGTTAAGGAAAATGGTTTTCTCATGTTGGTTTTACTACAAAAAATACGAAAGAAAATCAAACATAATTAAAATTAGTTAGAAACTTGTGTATTTTAAAATTATTTAATCGTTATATAATCAAAGAAAATAAATAAAATGAATTTGAAGAAACATATAAAAATAATTTATTAATGTTAAATCTATTTTTTATTTTCCTTGATTTTTTAGTTTCTTCCTTTTTTTCCTCTCTATTTTCTTTCCTTCATACTTTCCCTCAAATTTTTCGGGAACCAAACATAGCATTAGGCAATCTATGAGACTAAAGGATGCCAAAGAAAGTATTAAGTTGTAGTACCATGTCCATTAAACATTGAAAACAAATAAGACAAGAAACAAATATGAAGAATATATAATGCCCAATATAGAAAAGAAGAAACTCATTCAAATAAAATACTAATTGGAATGATACTAAATAATTATAATACAGCCAAAGTTGAATATCGAAGAAGCATGTGAATGGAAAAAATCCCCTCTAACACCAAAGAAGCATGCAAATGGCAAAAAACTCCCACCTCCCTCCCTCCAATCACAAACAACCTATTTATCTCTCCTTTCACCCGCCAACAAGAGAAGCATGGATCTATAAAGTTACTGCCGAAATGAATCAATAAGTTCCGTGAATGGATTGTAAGTCTAAACCAATATGGATCTAGGAGCTGAGGGGTTTGGGCATGACCACATATATACTTTCAGTTGAATCCCTGATCACTATCATTAAGATGCTCCTTTTGAGTCTAATATGCTCTTCTCTAGGTTGATAAGAATCAAGCCCAGCCAATTTAAACTGGGAAGCTTCTATATCGCTAAAGTTTGTTCTCTTTGCTTGGAATGTGCAGACTGCGAATATACTAGTGGTTGGCCACTTTTTTACTCAGTATGGTATTATTCCATTTTTTCTGCGGAGTAGGGTGCAGGATGAGGAAAAGTGTTTTCAGATGAGTAGAGTAGTAGTAATGTATGGGATTAGGCTTATTGCTATTTGGCTAACATCTTAAAATAGAATCATAAATTAGAACCTGAGTTTGTTACCCCAATGATCGAGGAGCTGAGATCCAATTAGCCTAGGTGCTCAGAACAGAAGTTGGACCATAATACAAGGTATGTGAATCTTATCCTTCTATGATCAGCATTAGAAGTTTGACAACAATGTTGTTCACCCACATTTTTTTGATAGGTAATAAAAGGGGCTTGCATTAGAAGCATCTAAAAGGCGGCAAAACAAGTACACACTAAGTATGCAAATAAGGCCCAAAAAAAGCTAAGTAGTAAGGAGACGGACAAAAAAAAAGAAAGGATTTCCCCTTAACAAACAACCAATCTACAAAATCAATCAAAGACCACATTGCCTGTTAGCATTTAAATGCAGCATAGGTTATTCAGGTTTTGCACATGGGATTAATTAGGTTTCATTCACAAAAGATGGTATAGATGATTTTCCTTTCAGGCTTTGGCCAGAACTTACTTACAGGCTGGCTTCCATGGTGTATTAATAATGGTCCTCTCATTTGGATGACATGGCAGGAAAGGAATGCAAGGATTTTTGAGGATGGATAGTGAATATAGGAGGCAATCTCTCTCCTTCGGTCCCAGATGCTAGATTATGGCCATTATCCTCTTCAGGGCTTTTTTCAGTCAAATCCTTTTTTCTAGCATTATCTCAATCTTCTGGATCCCCTCAGAACTTTCCTTCAAAGTTCGTGTGGAAGTCTCAAGTTCCTTTCAAAGTGAAGTCCTTTGTCTGGTTAGTGGCACACAAGAAGGTGAATACTAATGACATGTTGCAAGTGAGAAGACCCTACAAAGCCCTTAGTCCTGATATTTGTATCATGTGCATGAGGCACGGGGAATCAGCAGATCACCTTTTTCTTCATTGTTCCTTGACAATTAGGTTGTGGCACAGGCTATTTCAGTTAGCTAAGATGGATTGGGTTTCCCCAAGGAGCATATATGACATGATGTCCATCAAATTTCAAGGCTTCGGTAATTCTAAGAGAGGGGTAGTTTTGTGGCAAGCTGCGAGCATAGCTCTAATTCGAGTTGTGTGGTGGGAAAGAAATGTAAAGATTTTCGAGGATAAAGCAACGAATTCAGAGGTCCTTTGGGACTCTATTGTTTTCCTTGCTTCCCTTTGGGCTTTCTGTTCCAAGGCATTTAAGGGGACTCCCCTTAATGTGATTCAGTTGGATTGGATAGCGGTGTGTTCTCCATAGGGATTGGCCCTTAGTGGGAGTTCTTTTGTTTTTGTGTATTTTCCTGTTTTTTAGTTGTCTTTGGTGGGAGGATTTCTCATCCTTCTTCTTGTACTTCTTTTTATATTAATATATCTTTGTGGCGTTTCCAATAAAAAATAAATAAATAAATATAGGAGGCAATTTAGGACTTGGCTTACTTCTTTTCCTCTCTCAGTGCTTCAGATGATGCCTTTGCCCATACTTTTCTGAGAGTACCAAATTTGAAACCTTGTTTGTGGTTCCAAGAGGTTGGTTGAGGAGAAAAACGAGATTTGGATACTGCTTCCAATGGGTTCTATATCAATCATGTAAATTTGAAGGGAGGTTTTTTTTTTTTTTTTTTTGAAGTAATCTAAGACAGTTAGGGATTGGAGAATTGCTCACAGGTTATTATGTATAATGGCATTCTCTAAACCCACTAGAGAGGGTTTAGCCACTGAGGTTGAGATAGTAGCCCCTTGGAGGGCATTCTACAAGCTAAAGCATTGAGTCAATCCAATCTCTAATGGAAAGAGATTCGATTATAGTTTTTTTGATAGGCAAGCAAGAAGAAATATTTATTAAGAAAGCACCCAAAAAGAGCCCCTTAAAATAAAAAATACATTGCATCCCAATATATTCTATTGAAAAAATAAAATCTCTCTCATATTTAATGCTATTTGGAAATCATTTTACGATTTATAATTTAGTAAGTAATTTTCTATTTCTTTGTTAATAATATTTATGATTAAATTATCTAGAATTTATAAATGAAAAAGTTAAATTATGTTATTAAATATACAAAAATATTATTTATTAAATAATACAAATCTATATTATTATTTTAGGTTGTAATATTCACATTTTTTTTATTTTTAGTTCTAAAAGTATATAATATTATTTTAGGTTGCATTATTCACATATTTAAAAAAAAAATCCTTTTGGAACTAAAAATTTAATTTTTAATCAAAATTTTGTGTTTTGCAAAATGAGTAGTATAAAAAAATTTGAGGAAAAACAAATGAAGAACATACATAAGAAGAATAAATTTATGATTCATATATCTCAACTTATGACTAGTATATCCTGTGCAATGGGGACATAAAAATAAATAAATAAATAAAAATTGGATATGTTGTCCCATCACTTACCTTTTTTTTTTATAGGTGCTATCCCATCACTAATCATATTCCATGTTTGGTTAAACATGGGATATAATAAATGATGAGATAAAATATGGTCCTTCAACCTTAATAGATTTTATTGAATGGGTGTGTATGCGTTAAGGGAGAGGGTTTTTTGTGCTTTCTTAGTGAGGCTTGGGTTCTTTTGTAAGGGGGTGAGTTGTTCTACACTGTATCTATTTGAGTTGCTTCTTTAGCGCCTCTTTTGCAATACACATATTACTTACTGATAAAAAAAAATAATAATAAATGATGAGATAAGTTATCCTATCTTATAGCCAACCAAACATAAGATATGACATATTATCTCATTTCTGAAAAAAGAGTGGAAAGTTCTCAGTCAAATCCCTCTACCTTGCTCTAGAGGCGGGTAGCCCTTCTTTTTTTCCTTCAAGTTGCATTTGGAATGTGTGGGTGCAGCCCAATATTGCTTCTTTGCTTGAGAGGCTAGTGGGATAAAGCTTTAACCTTGGATTTAATTCAAAAAAGGTGATGGACCTTGGCAAATAGATGTTTTTTGTGCCATGAGAAGGAAGAGACTATGACCCATCTTCTTCTTTAGCGTAAAAAAACAAGGGTTTTATAGGATTTGCTCTTTACTTTGCTTGGGGTGTCATGGGTGTTGCCTTCCTCAATTAGAGAAACTCTCCTTAGTTGGCATGGTTCATTTGTGGGCAAAAAGCATAAGAAGGTGCGGCGAGCAACTCCTCTTTACATATTTTGGACGATTTGGAATGCGAGAAATGGATTGGCCTTCAATGATAATGTGCTGTCAATCCAAAGACTCATACTTTTTTGTTTTTTCTCTTTGGTCAAAGGCTAAGTTGTTTATAGCTTATCGCCCTCTAACTTTAGTTAGTTTTATTGATTGGTTGGGCTCTAGCTAAGGTTGTTTTTTAGCCCAACCGGGTGCTTGTTTATTTGTTCTTTTTTGGTATGTTTGGCAGTGGGTGTATAGGTATTGTATACCTTGAGTCGCTCTTTTGGTGCCTCGTTTTAATAGTTCTTTTCTTACCTATCAAAAAAAAAAAAAAAATCTCATCTCAGATCCTATCTCATGTTATATCTATCCAACCAAACATAACCTTATAAGAAAAACATATTTATACTTTCCTTGTCCTAACAAAAATCCTACTTATTCAAATGCAGCCATACAACAAAATTCTCTAACCCAAAGTACTTGAAAATAGTTTCAAACATAACAAAATCACAATAAACATGACTAATCAGTAATCATTACATTACAAAATTAGCTTTGTCAAATATTAAGAGCCTGTTTGGTACTATTTTTAAAACAGTTTTTTGTTATCCAAAACAAAAAAATAGGAAAACACATTTGGCAACCAAAAAATAGAAAACTATTTTATGTTCTTAAAAACAAAAAATAAAGTGTTTTCAAATAACATCTTTTAGTTGTTTTATGAGGGTTGTTTTAAAAAATAATCATACAAATATGAGAATGCTTAAAAATAAAACATTACATATAAAAGTTATATTTGAAACATATTTAAAAACACAAAAAACGGGCTAAAAACATTTCAAGTTCTCAAAAAAATATTTGTTCTATAAAACATCATAAAACAATTTTAAAAAACTATTCTTAAAAATTATTTTCAAAAACTATTACCAAACAAGGCCTAATTTGTTTCCAAAATCTATGGCCTATTTGTTTCATGTCGTTAATCATGTACTTAAGATCAAATCTTTACTTACCCCCACCACAATCACATATTTAATGCCCTCAAATCATTTCCCCCCAAACAAATTGGTAACTGCCAAACTTTTTTAAAGTGCAAATAAGGGATTTTTGAGCAAATTTGATCAGAGTGTGAGATTATGATTTTGTCATTGTATTAGCAGTGGATCATGGGTAAATGGAAGCTGGGATGCTTTAGGTTCATTTAGTCAGAGTTAAATGACGTCATAATCATCTAAAAAGGCATATGAATTGATACAAAAGCACCCTAGTTTGGAAGGAAAGCGTGAGGATGAGAGCATGGGGTGAAGCTGGTGGTTCAAGGGGGGGAAGAAGCTACTTCGTGGTGGAGGCCAAATCATTCGAGATCTTGATTGAAGAGTTGGGAGGCAAGCTGAGAGGTTGCATTCGGGAGAGAAGCAAAGGGGTCTCCTCATGGATTAGATTCGGGGAGGCTAGTTTAAGGTGCTTAATAGATGGAGTGGAAGCTTGCTGTAGAGAGGTTTACAATAGTGTTTGGGCTTCTGGCTGGGAGGAGGGGAATGGAAAGTATAGGTTGGAGCGTCGTTCGAATGGGGCAAGAAGGTTCATCTTCTGCTCAGTTCGTGACATTGATTCAAAAAGGTACAGCATTATTGTTCCAGAGGGGAAGGGACAATATTTTGGTTGGAATTCCTTGGCTGAGAGGCTGAGAGATCTTGGTGTGACCCCCTTAGGTGGCTTGCAGGGTCCTAAAGGGTCAGAGGACTTGTTGAGGGCGAAAGGGGGCCCAAAGGTCCAATGGAGGGAGAAAGGGGTGGAGCTGAAAACATATGCAGATGTTGTAAGGAAAAACCCGGGAAGGGTAGGCCAGTCAGTTTGGATAGAAGTGGGGAAAAGAGTAGTGCGTGGAAGAATAGAACAAATGAGTCAGTGTTTGGTAAGCTGGTGGGGTCCTAGTTCAGGTCCTTGCCCTGAGGTGGAGTACGTAAGAAGTTGGGCACCGAAGCATTGGCCTTTGAAAGGGAATCTGAGGGTGGCTACGCTAGGCAGAGGATTATTGCTATTTGATTTCGAGTTACCAGGCAAGGTTGAGCGTGTTTTAGCCAGAGGTCTGAGAAACTTCAAGGAGAATGTTATAGTCTTGGAGAGATGGAACCCTGAGGTGGGGTGTCTTTGCAAGGAGCCCATTGCTAAAGAAGTTTAGGTAAGGGTGATTGGACTCCCCCTTCATTTAAGAAGCGTGGAGGTGTTTAAAAGAATTGGAGATGAATGTGGAGGATTCATAGCAGCGGATAAATCACCTTCGCATGAGATGCAATGGGCTCGGATCCTGGTGAGGTGCGTGGACAGGGAGTTTCCTAGCACTGCCCATATTGCTGTGGGGTCGGGTTGTTATTCCCTTCAACTTTGGTGGGAGTCTCCCCCCTGGTTCACGCAGGTGGTGTCGGCGGGAAGTTTCAGTGAGGAAGGTAGCTCAAGGGAAGGAGAAGAGGTTGGTGGAACACATCATGATCTCAACCGTGGAAGTCAAAGGGAGAAGGTGGAGCAGTTGAGGTTGCAGCAAGGAGAGAGTGACGTGTCAGCCTGTGGAGGCGATCCTACCCTCTGTCCTGTTGTGTTCTATGAGGCAGGGGATGCAATGGAGGGTAGAGTAGGGTCAGCTGATGGACGGGTTAGAGAGGGAGATGTGATTTCTTTGAATAAGCTGGACAGCCTTGCTCTTGGGCCAAGTATTGGGCTTAACAGGCCAGTCCATGGGGTGTTTTTGGGCATTTCTCAATTAAGTGGGGAAAGGCAGGGGCCTTTTAAAGAAACTCAGGAGGAATTGGATTGTGACTCAAGGCTCAATGTCACTTACGAGGTGAAAGGAGCGAGCTTTGGGCTTGTAGGCCCTGTCGCAGCGGAAGGAGGAGATTTAAATGGGGAAGGAATTTCGAGCCCTCGAGCTAGGGCACAATCGCCAAGCGTGGAGAAAGGCTTAGGAGATGCCGACCTTCTTGTCCTTGGGGAAGTACCTTCAGCCTCTCGTCCTAGGGCTCAGATGTTTAGCTTGGAGAGTGGAGCTTTTGTAGTAGAGGACCCTATCGTCAACAAATTGAGAGTTGCGTCACCGTCGGAAGCCTCTACGGTGACGAAAAGTGGGTCGTTGACTGATGAAGCGTTGCGCGATGAAGCTTCCAGGTATGTCGGACTACCTTCGTCTTCTGGTTTGATTTCTGAGATTGAGGGAGAGGAGCAGCTTCCTCTAAGCATTATACTGGCAGATGGCAGCAATGGGGAGATGGGCCCAGAGGGGAAGAGATCCTCGGGTGGTGAAGGAAGGGGGAATGAGTTCGAGGTTTTGTTACAAGACTTGGAAGGAAGAGGATGTCGATGGGATGATAGCTGCCTGGCGAGATTTAGCAAGTTTCTGGGTTTTTCGACGGAAGGATTTCAAGGAGAAATACTGAACTTGCTCCTAAGGAACAAGAGAAGAAAGGAGCAGAATATTAAGAAAGATATTTCGGGGTCCGCTAAGTTTGATCGTGAATTGAAAAAATTAGAGTGGTCCATCAATTACAAAGGGGCGAGGAAGGAGAAATCTCTGATTAGAGATGATGGGGATAGAATCTCGAACCTTAGATGAAGATAAAGATCATATCTTGGAACATAAGAGGGGCCAATGATAGGGATAAAAGGAAAGTTATTAAGGCTTTGATCAAGTCGCAAAGAGCGGATTTGGTGTGTCTACAGGAGACCAAAATTCAAGATATATCCAAAGGGATTGTTCACAGTCTTGGAGTGGGAAGATTCTTCGGTTGGGGTGCTATGAGTGCAAGGGGGGCAGCCGGTGGGGTAGTAGTATTTTGGGATAACAGGGTCTTGGAGTTAATGGGCATGGAGGTGGGTCTTTTCTCAATTTCCTGTCGCTTTAAAAATTGCGAAGATGGCTTCTTGTGGACCTTTATGGGAGTATATGGACCTACTATGAAACGGTATAGAGAGTTGTTTTGGGAAGAGTTAGGAGCCATTCGAGGGCTGTGGTCTGACCCTTGGTGTATTGGCGAGGACTTTAACGTGGTCAGATTTCCTAGCGAGCGCAGTAAAGAAGGAATATTGACTGGTTCTATGAGAAGATTTTCGGAAGTGATTGAGGAGTTGGCTTTAAAAGATTTGCCTCTCCATGGGGGGTTGTTCACGTGGAGTGGAGGGCTGAATGGTCTTTCAAGGTCCAAACTGGATCGTTTTCTGATTTCGGAGGATTGGGAGAATCATTTCAGTGGGGCGATTCAGTGTTCTCTCCCAAGACCAGTGTCTGATCACTTCCCAATTCTGTTAGATGGGGGTGGGACGAGGAGAGGTCCAATTCCATTTCGGTTCGAGAATATGTGGTTGAAGGAGGAAGGGTTTAAGGAGCTGTTAAAGGGTTGGTGGCAAGGATTTAATTATAGTGGGTCCTATAGTTTCATCTTGACAGAAAAATTAAAGGCTCTGAAAATTAAACTGAAGGAATGGAACTCGGAAGTCCTTGGTAAAGTGGGGGTGAACAAAGGGTCGGCTCTGGATAAAGTATCCTACTGGGATAATCAGGAGCAACTTAGAGCTTTAAATGAGCAGGAGCTAGAGGCGAGAAAGGAGGCTAGGGAGGAGTTCAAGAAATGGGCTCTAATGGAGGAGACTTCGTGGAGACAAAAATCAAGAGAAATTTGGCTGAAGGAAGGCGATAAGAACACGGGATTTTTCCACAAGATGGCAAATTCTAACAGAAGGAGGAACTGCTTGAAAAAAATTAAAGTCAATGGCACCTGGCTTTCAGAAGATCATGATATTCAAAGGGGAGTGGTGAGAGCCTTTAAGGACCTTTTATCGGATCCAAGAGGATGGCATCCTTGTTGCAACAACATTGAGTTTGACAGCATTGGGGTTGAAAAGGCAGCCAAGCTGGAGGAGAGTTTTTCTGTGGATGAGGTATTCTTGGCCCTATTAGATCTGAATGGGGACAAGGCCCCTGGTCCGGACGGGTTGTCCCTTGCATTCTAGCAATTCTGCTGGGATTTTGTCAAAGATGAGGTCTTGGGTTTCTTCAAAGATTTTTTTGAGAGGGGAAAATTCGTCAAAAGCCTGAACACCACCTTCTTAGTTTTAATCCCAAAGAAGTGTGGGGCTGAAGACTTGAGCGATTTCAGACCCATCAGTTTGGTGGGGGGTCTTTACAAGCTGCTTGCTAAGGTCTTCGCCAATAGATTGAAAAAGGTAGTGGGAAAAATGGTATCTTCAACCCAAAATGCCTTTGTTGAAGGTAGGCAAATTCTTGATGCTGCGTTAATTGCTAATGAGGTCATAGACTCCTTGTTGAAAAGAAAGGAAAGTGGGGTATTGTGTAAATTGGATTTAGAGAAGGCCTATGATCGCATTAATTGGGATTTTCTGCTATCAGTGATGCAAAGAATGGGTTTTAGGGAGAAATGGATTAGGTGGATTAGATGGTGCATATCCACCGCTTCATTTTCGGTTTTGGTCAATGGTTCTCCAATCAGTTTTTTCCGGAGCTCCAGGGGGTTAAGGCAAAGAGACCCCCTCTCTCCTTACCTTTTTGTCTTAGGAATGGAAGCCTTAAGTAGTCTCATTAACAGAGCAGTGAGAGGGGGTTTTCTTTCAGGCTGCAGGATAGGGGGAAGGAAAGGTGTCGGGAACCAAGTTACGCACCTGCTGTTCGCCGATGATACTTTGGTCTTCTGTGATGACTCTCAAGAGCAATTGGCTTTTCTAAGTTGGTTATTAATGTGGTTTAAAGCCATTTCCGGACTGCGCATTAATTTGAACAAAAGTGAGATTTTGTCAGTGGGTAGAGTGGAGAATGCTGAGTTACTGGCAGCTGAGCTTGGTTGCAAAGTGGGATCTCTCCCTTCCACTTATTTGGGGCTCCCTATGGGTGCTTCGCATAAGTCAGTGAAGATTTGGGACGGAGTGGAAGAGCGGATGAGGAAGAAACTTGCCTTGTGGAAGAGGCAATTCATTTCTAAGGGAGGAAGAATCACTCTCATCCGGAGTACTTTGGCGAGCATGCCACCCTATCTTATGTCATTATTGCGCATGCCAAGAGTGGTTAAATTAAGACTTGAGAAAATCCAAAGGGATTTTCTTTGGGGAGGGGGAGCATTGGAGAAGAGGCCCCATCTTGTTAAGTGGGTTGTTGTCTGTACTCACAAAAAGATGGGTGGATTGGGGATTAGAAATCTCTCCATTCTTAATAGAGCCCTCTTGTGCAAATGGAGTTGGCGTTTTGAGGTTGAAAGAGACTCATATTGGAAGCTTATTATTAGTATGAAGTATGGGATTGAAAGAGGAGGGTGGAGCACTCGTAGGGCTAGGGAGGGCCATGGGGTAGGGCTTTGGAAGGAAATCAGCAAGGAAGGTTTGTTACTGCTCAATAATGTATCATTCTCGGTGGGGGATGGTAAAAGGGTGAGGTTTTGGAAAGACATTTGGTGCGGGAACACCCCCCTTTGTGAGGCATTTCCCTCCTTGTTTGATTTAGCGGGTTCTAAAGATGCGTGAGTTGCGAACTATTGGGACCCAATGGGGGAAGAGGGAGGGTGGACTCCACATTTCCTTAGACCTTTCAATGATTGGGAGGTGGAGGAGGTGGAGAGACTCCTTTCATCCATTCAAGGGAAGAGGTTGGATGTTGATGGGGAGGATAGGATGTTGTGGAAAGGGACGAAAAATGAGATTTTCACTGTAAAATCTCTCTATAAGTCTCTTGCTCATAGCTGTGCAATCTCGTTTCCGTGCAATATTATTTGGAGTCCGTATGTTCCTACAAATGTGAGTTTTTTTGCTCGGGAAGCTTCTTGGGAGAAAGTCCTTACTCAAGATCAGCTCAAGAGGAGGGGCTGGATTTTAGCCAATAGATGTTGCTTGTGTTGCGTTGAAGAGGAAACGATAAATCATATCCTTGTTCATTGTTCTAAGACGAAGATTTTGTGGGATCCTGTGTTTTCTCTTTTTGGGCTTAATTGGGTTCTGCCGTTTTCGGTGAGAGACACTCTATTAAGTTGGTATGTTTCTTTTAAGGACAAGAAACATAGAAAGGTTTGGCGGGCAGCTCCTCTTTGTTTATTTTGGACGGTTTGGAAGGAAAGAAATAGGATAGTCTTCGATAATGAGGCTTTGTCGACTCAAAGATTGAAAAACTCATTTGTTTGTAATCTCTTATCCTTGGCTAATTCTTCTATACTTGTAGGCCCTTTATCTTTGTTTAACTTTGTGGATTGATTGGGTTCTTGTTGAGGGCCGGTGAGTGCTTGTGTTTTTGTTGTTTGTTTTAGGTGACTCTTGTATACTCCCTGTATGCTCCGGGTTGCCTTTCAAGCACCCTTTTTCTAATATATCTTTGTGCTTTTGCCTATCAAAAAAAAAAAAACTGTCAAACTTTTTAATTTCCTTCAATCGGCTATTATGCTTATCCATATTCCATGGTAATAATTAAGAATTTTGAAGTTCATTATTCCATGTAAGAATGCAATGACTGAAAGAAGAAACTGAAAATATTAACAATAGGATTTTCCCTGAAATGGTTGTAATCTATCTAAATTGCAGTTGACTAGAGGCTTGAGAAGTGCCCTGGACTCCTGTTAATACATTAAGGGATGGCAAGCAAGGATCATCATCATAGAGGTAAAAATCAATGCTGTAAACCTAAATCATAATGCAAATGACTGCATTTTGAATCAAAAAACTTGTACAATGTTCGACTTGAAAGTTAGTTTGATTCAACCATCATGAAATTCAAAAGTATTGCCATGAATGGTTAAGAATATTCAAACTTTTAGGGAATGTATGATTACTATATTGCAAAGAAAAATGTAGAAATTCTGATAATCCTTACAGGCCAAAGACGCAACGAGTGACTTCACGGCCTTTGTCGAGGCATTTCTCAGGATTTGGATCCTGCTTCTTGCATTTGAGGAAGGCCACATTTTCTGAGAAGCATCTTGACCCTATATGCTTTGAAGATGCCATCAGTACTGCTGATGTGGGGATCGGATGTCCCCCTGCATCCACTGTGCTCGCCATCTCCAATTCCAGAGATCACTTCTGCTCAGAAAATCAAAGGTTTTAGTAATCATTTGCATTCCATTTCAGAAAATATAAGATGCAGTATAGAACTGTGGGGAATAACTAGGGGTTGATATCTTTTGTCAAACATGAATTAAACCAGGTCCAGCCACAAGCTTCTAATCTGGGGATCCAAGTTCAGAAAATTTGAGTTGTCCAAATAAAACATCAGAACCCAGCACTCAGCTTATCACCAATACTTTTGGTTTTATACAGCAGCTTATAGTCTAAACTAGCTCAATCCCAGAGACTAGAACCATTTTCAAAATACATTCCCCTGCATGTTTTAAACGGAACAGTTACTCTTCACACTGACAGGACACAACTAAGTCAGCAATGTGCCATAGGAAACCAAGAATTAGCACTCCTCTGAATGTCATTATATGAATATTCATAAAACCATCAAATTACAGATATCTCTCACTTGTTTCAAATAACCTTCAAAGCATAGAAACAAAAACAATGTGATCTGAATCGGTTTTAAGAGCACCTAAAATTAGAGACACAAAAATGTGAATTAAAAAAAAAAATTGCAGACTCGATGTAAGATATCAAATGTGAATTTCATGAATCTGCTATTCCATAAACATGTTATTTACAAGGCAATCACAAGCTTCAGACACAAATTCAACATATGACTTCAATAAAATTTAAACTGAAGTACAGAAATGGAGGAAACATCAAAATGCTATTTCTATAACCTTCTGCATAGATCACTTTTCCCAGAAAATTTTAGAGTCAACTTAGTGAAGGGTAGAAGCAACCTTTTTTCTGAAGATTTTTTTTTCCTCAAATTGCTTCCAAAAATACTTTCAGATTCCAAACATCGGTGACCTTCACAAAATGTCTCTGCAATTCCAAAAATCTATACTATATATAAAAGTATGAAAAGTTTGTAGAATTCTTTCTTCCCAAAGTTATTATATAACTTATTTCCCCTCATATTCCACATTACACATTTATTATTTAGCTGCAGCAATCATAATAAATTCACCTTAAAAATCATAATAAATTCACTTTTATATTATTTATAATTCACTTTAAAAATCATAAACACACAATTCTACAAGATAATGTTTCCAAAATTCTGGATTGAGGTTCAGTCTGAAATCAAATCTTGTAATTCAAAATTTTCAGCAATAGCATTGTCAAGTTAAAGCATTCAAAGAGAAACCCTAGCCCTCGGTGGTCAAAACTTTACAATTCAAAATGTGCATCTAAACTGAATCTATTTTTATAGAAGAAAACATTCCCAAACAGAAAAAGACCGTCAATCTAACAAAAATTTCAGTCTTAGCTGTATTCCAAACTTGCAATTGTTCCTCGTCTGTTCAAAGAGACACCCTACATTTCAAATTTTCCAGCACTAGCATTCCCACGATATATAGCATTCAAGTGAAATCCAACCCCTTGCTTGGTTACCAAGAAAATGAAGAAAAATAAAAGAAAAACTACACTCTTCACTTTCTTTGCTATCAAAAATCCAAAGCAATGAAAATAAATAAAAAATAAATCTACAAATAAATAAAAATCGGATCAACTAAGCCAAAGAGTTATTCGAGTTTTAGGTAAAGCGTCATTTTCTGTATTCTCGAGCCCTAAATGGTGAAAAAATTACGATTCAATCTTTTTTCTTTTTCATTTTCACATTAGTTTCTCAACATCCAACAGGTTTATATCTAACCTAGAAGTCGATCGATAGATCGATTGAATTGGGAATAGAGACTGGAACAGTACCTTGAACGCAGGGATCGATCGAAAGAAACGCAGCGTTTGGAGAGAAAAAATCGAACGCCTTTCTGCAGATTGGAGACCGGTGCCTCTGACGCCAGCAAGCAAACTCCCCAGAGTCATCTGCCAGGTGAAATGGGCTGAGCTTTGGGCTGGCCCAATTTTTGACCTATTGGGCTGTAACTTGTAAGCGGGCTGATTTCTAGTACGGCATAATCCTATATAGATATAATATTATAATGAATATTTTATACATGTTTAAAAGGATAATAGAAGATTTATTTAATATGTATATATATATAATATCATATGCGATATTATACATAATTACTTATATACTCATTATGAAGTTTCATGAAAAACTTATTTTAGTAAATATCAATAATTTATACATATTATCACATAGTTTGAGATTCAATTATGACCGTTAGATCATATCCAGTTTCAATTTAGACCATCAGATGCACGGATCCAAATTGAAATATCAATAAAATATTTTATTTGAGATTTAATTTCTAAAATTTTATTAAAAATATGTGGTAATAACTTTTTTATTAATATTAATTTATTTAAATAATTAAAATTATTAATAATTTATCTTATAAAATTAATTTTAATTCATAAAATATCATGATAAAAATCAAATTTTAGTTCATAGTAGTGATTTAATCAAAATAAAGATGAATAATTAATAATTATTTATATAGTGAGAGGAAAATTGTTCTCATGATATGTTTCTTTTTTTTTAATCTCTACTAAATCTAAAAATAGAAAGGGCCACCACTTCTCTCACTCGGCCATCCACCTACTTCTCTCACTCGGCCATCAAGAAGCCCTTTTGTGAAGTTGCCCTCCAGACGAGAGAATCCCTAAAAAGGCCCTATTTTCCTCTGCCACTCTCAATCCTCCCAGGTACTCATCTAATCTTGTTATTTATTTTTATTTTTCTGCAACCCCGTTTGATTCCCAAGAAAATCCATCCCCCATTCGATTTCCGGGAAAATTCATCATCGTTTGATTTCCGAGAAAATCCATGCAAAACCCCCAAGGAAAACCAGAAAGATTGCTTTTTTTTTTTTGCTTCCTGTGTTTTCTGGATCTGTTCTAGGGGTCGCTTTGCTTTTGTGCCATTGGATTTAAATTTCACGAACCCTAAATCCACGATTTTTGAGCCAGGCTAAAAAACACAACCTTTGCCTGCAAATCATGATCAGATTTTGTATCCTATGCGCGGGCTGGACTGGTAGGAAATATCGGGAAATTTCCCGAAAAATCGGAAAAAAAAAATCGGCGATACAAACCGAAAATTCACCGAGAAATTGCAGTGTCCGGCGATTTTTTGTAGATTTCGCCTATTTTTCGCCTGCATCCATTTTTCGGCGATTTTTTCGCCGATTTTAACCGAAATTTGGCGAAATTTCTCCCATCGACATTTCGCCCCCCTCTTTCGTATCGCCGGCCACCGAAACCCGAAATTTCGGCGAAACTTCGGCGAAAAAAATGGAAACTTTCATCCTTGATCAGACCTACGGAGAATCATTCTGTATTTTTCTCCAAACGCTGCGTTTCGATCGATCTGAGTTCAATCAAGGCACTGCTCCCTGTCTCTACCCAATTCAATCAATCCATCGAATTCTTGGTTAGATACAATGGTTTGGATGCTGAGAAAATGGGGGAAAAAATCGAATAGTAAACTTCTCTCCATCTAGGGCGCGAGAATGCAGAAAAATGACGCTTTACCCTAAACTCGTATGAATATTTGGCTAGTTGATGTGATTTTATTTTTTGTTTTTTGGATTTTTGGCAGCAAAGAAAGTGAGAGAGATAACGTATGAATAAAATTGTGGTTTTCTGTTATCTTTATTCATTTTCTTGTTAGCCAAGCAGAGGGTCGGAATTTACTTCAAGTGCTTTATAACTTGGGAATGCTGTTGCTGGAAGTTTTGAAATCTAGGATTTCTCTTTGAACAGACATGGAAATATTGCAAGTTTGAATTACAGCTTAGACTGAAATTTTTGTTAGATTGACGGTCTTTGCTGTTCGGTAATGTTTTCTTCTATAAAAATAGATTCAGTTTAGACGCAGAGAAAATATGAGAAAATAATTCATTTTTGAATTGTCAGGTTTTCACCACCGGGGGATTAGGAAATACAGAAAAATGCCACTTTGCTTAAAACACTCACTGACTTTTTGGCTTAGTTGACCTGGGTTTATTTTCTTTTCTTTTATTTATTTGGAAGGAAAAGATAAGAGAAGGCAGAAGAATGAAAATGGATTTTTTTATTTTTTTGCTCTATTTTCTTGGAAATCAAACATAGGGTTTCTCTTTGAATGCTTTTAATTCATCAATGCTGTTAACCTGTTGCTGAAAATTTTGAATAATAGGGTTTCATGTTTGGACTACAGCTCAAGCTAGAATTTTGGGAACATTATCGGGTACAATTATGTATATAAATATTTTATTGAATTTAATCAATCGATGTTCAATAATTTTACCATGTGAACATAAATGTACCTGATATAAATAGAAGCCTTGAAAAAAAAAACCTCTTATTGTGATTTTTAAGGTGAATTTTAAATAACATAAAGGTGAATTTATTGTGAATTTTAAGACAAATTATTATGATTGTCATAGTTAAATAATAACTATGTGTGCTCTGGAATATGAGGGGAGAGAAAAGTACAAACTTTTCGTACTTTTATATATAGTATGGATTTTTGGAATTGTAGGGGCATTTCATGAAGGTCTTCAATGTGAAACTGAGTTTTTTTTGGACGCAACTTTGAGGAAAAAAAATAATCTTCAGAATACTCTTCACTAAGTTGACGCTAAAATTTTCTGGGAGAAGTGATCTCTGCAGAATGTTATAGAAAGAGGATTTTGGTGTTTGCTTCACTTCTATGCTTCAGTTTTAATTCTGTAGGAGTCAATCCTGTTTTGAGAAAATATGTTGAATTTGTGTCTGGAACTTGTGACATTGATTTTAATCTGAAAAACAATGCAGCTAGCTGTTGCTAGAGCAAAGAAGTGAAAATACCTTTTCCTTTGTCTTATGACATGGTGAGATCTCCTCTATATAAACAGTTAAAGCTCTGTTTTACCTGCTAAACTAGTGGCTGGATTATTATGATCAATAAAAAGCAAGGCTTAAAATAATCTCTGGTTCAACATCTCAGAAAACTGACTGAAATACATTAATTCTAGGAGTAGAGTTGAAAAGAGCATCTAAAGAAACATCAACGGTATTAATGTGTTCACATATTAGTTACAAATTCAGATATAGATGTGTCTGGAACTCAAAGACTATTGAAGGAGCAGTAGCCAAAACTATACAAAAACCAATGTGAATCTGCATGATGCCAATACCATTAATGAAAATAGGCAAGTAAATTTAAGGAATTGCAGTGGTAATGGGTGGTTGATAAAACCTTACAATGTAAACCAGGAAAGACCAACCAAAAAGGAGAAGTACTAAGACTATTGAGCATAATCAGGAAATTATCTGTGTTTCCAATAATGTAGAGCAGTGATGGATAGAAAATGGAGATAGTAGCACAAGAAGTATGGATGGGGTACTAATTAAGCATGTTAAATGTACTTTGTATTGGGCTTTATGAGGTCTGGTTAAGGGTTTTTTCTTCCAGGAGATGATGAAAGGAGAGGAGCCAAACTCAGTTACAATCTTCTACTAGGTCTCCTTTGTTGTGTTGCTTCTTTCTGTAACTATGGTATTGGCACATGTATGTCATGATCATGAATAGAACTTTATCGAGGTAGGTCAAGTTGCAACTTCCTGTCTTGCCCTCTATCTTTCATCTTCTGATTTGAAGTTCATACCAACTTATACTCATTAATACTTGCACTTCATGGTTGATCATAATTTTAGATTCCATTGTGATTTGTGAACATGTGACTGTGGAACTTAGTTAGAGAAACGAAAGTACATCTCACTGTTTCATTATGTGGATGGAAAAGAAGACTTAAAATGGTTTGAAGATTCATGGTTTATGTAAGCATTTGTTTTGTCGTATTTGGGTGAAGCCAAATCAAGTACTCAATGTAATGAGGTGGGGGTGGAGGATCCCTACTAACTATGATGAATGCAGTAACTATGGATATGATGCTTGAAATAAACCAATTTTATATCACCCTTTTATTCAAATTAGCAAAAACAATGTCCCCTTGCATAATATGGATTCCAAACATTCATGATTTGGATATGAATTAGTCGAATTACTTATCCCTCAGTCTATTAGTGAACTATCTCTCTCTCTCTCTCTCTCTCCAGAGATTGTGAAAGATGTTCCACTAGATATATTCTTGTTATTGCTTCAACTCATATTCCCCAAAAAGTGGATCCTGCTCTAATAGCTTTGAATGAATTAAATACATGTATTAAGATATGAAGGTTTCTTATTCCACAACAATGCAAGCACTTCTTCAATCTTTCATACACTAGGGCATTTCACTTGGAAAATAAAATGTTCCATACTAATAGATTTGGGTCCATAACCATGGGTTCCAATGCACAAGATCTTGTAGCACTTACCAATGAGGCCCTATCGATTAGTATTACACAGAAGAAATCAATTATAGACACTAATGCAATTAGATCCGCTCTTCATAGACAAACTTGGGATTTGCGATCCCAGGTAAGATCGGTTCAGGATCATGGGATCCTTCTCTATCAAAAAGAAAAAATCATGGGATCCTTCTCTATTATATAGGAAGGTTGTTGCACAAAATGTATTTCTAAGAAAATTGCCCCATAGATCCTATATCTATCCATATGAAGAAGAAATCATGTAATGAAGGGGATTCTTTTTTTTTTATAGATAGGTAACGAAGGGGATTCTTATTTGTACAAATGGTACTTCGAACTTTTTTTTTTTTTTTTTTGGCTAAGTAAAAGCAATTAAGAGTGCGTAAAGAAGAACATCCAAAAGTATACACAAATGGTACTTCGAACTTGGAACGAGCATGAAGAAATTAATTAGACTTCTTTATCTTTTGAGTTGTTCCCAACATATACGTTCTCTAGAGTTGTTTGTGGGGTAGCAAACTTTTTGGTTTGGTTTTGGGTTATCTGGAGTTCAGCTAGTATAGATAATAAGCTGCAGTATAAAACCAAAAGAATAGATGATTAGTTGAGTACTGGGTTCTGATTTTTATTTTTGGACAACTCAAATTTTCTGAACTTAGAACCCCAGATGAGAAGTTTGTGCCTTCATCAAAAAAATAAATAAATAAATAAGAAGTTTGCGCCTGGACCTGGTTTAACTCATGCTGGCCTAAAGATTCTGGCTATTCTCCACAGGATTTATTTTCTCTTTCTTTAAAGATTCCAGTTCCAGGAAGTTTGATTGGTTCTTTCTTGTTTAAAGCCAGGGATGGGTGACAAGAAGAAGAAGGCTGCTTCAATATTCATCAGGCTTGTCTCATCTGCTGGCACTGGATTCTTCTATGTGAAGAAGAAGAATCCTCGGAAAATGGTAGAGAAGCTCGAGTTCCGGAAATATGACCCTCGGGTAAATCGTCATGTTCTGTTCACAGAGGCAAAGATGAAGTGAAGGAGAATCCTCTTTGTGGTATCTCTCTCTGTTCTGAGTCAGATTCACTGGTGTACTACTTTTTGAAGACAATTTTCATATCAATTACAGCAATAATTATCACTGATGTTTTTTGGTTTAGCATATATTTTTTTATGGGTATTTTTTATTTAGCATATTGATTATCAACTCTTTCTTTTGTGTGGATGACTTGATCTCTTGATAGCCATCTTTCATTGTGGGTTATGCTGTTTCTAAGACATGGCTCACAGTTTGAAATAGTGAGGATCTTCATGGGTTAATTGCAGCCGCATGTCGTGGTCTCAACAGTTTTTGCTTAGATAATTATGTTTGTGTTGAATTTACATGATTGATAGCCTTGACATGCAAAACCCACTTCTTTTTAACCTGTGATGTCACCATGATTGACTTGTTTCTCCATCCATATGACAACTATTGACTGGAACCTTTGTTTTGGCCTTCTGTTATGTAACTATATTTCAAGGTTTAGCTACCAAAAGGAAAACGCTGCCTTAGTTGTTCAGATCTTCCAAAATTTGTTTCGATATTATCTCCTAGAACACTACTTCAATTTTGTCAGATAGAGTTTGCGATTGTCAAGATGAAACCTCAGTATTAGGAAAACTTCATCATCTGCTTGGCCAACTGATCTTATCATTCCTCTGTTTTCATGTTCCACCCAAGTGCCATCAATTTCCACCCCATTAGGATGAAAGCATTTGCGATTAAGAGGGATTTTATTTCAGCTCTTTCTTCCTCTGATCTTCTGTCATGTGCTATATCTGCACTAGGATGATAATATCCTTGGTCTTTAAATAGGGTGTGGGATTTGAAGAAACAGAGAGTAATGGTTTCAGGTTAGTATCGGGCCTTGTATTTCTTGGGCTCTAAGCAGGCCACCTCTCCTGACCACCCAGTTACAGCCTTGTCTTAGATCTTCTTGCAGTATCCAGTCAGGGAGTTAGCTTCTTAACTGCTCAGTCTGTTTATATTGATTTTATGAAGGCTGTAATGCATGTTAATTGGTTGGTGTTGAACAATAGCCAGAGTAGAAAAAGATAAAAAGAAGTAACCCCAAGGACTAGATGGAACTTCAGCATAACATGGTTGAACCAAGTAGGTTTTGGATCATCAACCAACAATTTAAAAGCCCTTCCAGCATCCACAAACACTGGATTGTTAGTTAGCTTGAATTTATCAAGTGTCCTCAAAAGGTTTCATATTTTTGCAGGAAGAAATATTATTCTTTTCATCTTTTTTACTGTTGGTGATTGCATGAAAAATAAATTTTAGGTTTCATTTTCATTTTTTTACTTTATTTTTATTTTTTGCTTTTTCTTTGTCCAATTGATGGTACCATAAAAATAAAAAAAAATAATCTTATTTATTTCTTTTCTTATTTGACAGGATAAAAAGAAACTTTGAGGTTGTTAAATCACATACGAAAATAAATATACGAAGCAATGGAGCTGTGATAGCAACCTTTTTAAAAAAATTAGAAACAGACATTATCATTCATCAATCAGCTGACAAATACAAGGATAAGCAATCTTTAAGATGTATAAAGTTTGGTAGAAAGTAACCAAGAACTGAAATTACAAAAAAAAAACTAACCCAACCCTCCCAAAAGAAAAAACCCGCATGTATATGAAAGAAAAAACATTGGACACTTTAGGGAGAAGGAAATCTTTAGCAAAAGATGTCATATGCTTTGCTCCTTGTTTGGCTAATTGATGTGCGATTTGGCTTGCTAAAAGACAAAACCAAAAAGAAAGAATAACCCAAGTCATTTGCAATATCTATGATTTTGTGCATCTAGCTGACAAACTTTCATGAATCTATATTCTTATTAGTCATCCAAGATATTTACATTGGCAAAACCGCCCTTTACCATTAGAGTGGATAGGGAT
This sequence comes from Vitis riparia, assembly GCF_004353265.1. Classification (NCBI taxonomy): domain Eukaryota; kingdom Viridiplantae; phylum Streptophyta; class Magnoliopsida; order Vitales; family Vitaceae; genus Vitis; species Vitis riparia. The sequence continues at coordinate 3,475,115 of NC_048435.1, read as the reverse complement.
AAAGCTTTTGTCCATCATTGAATTCTCCAATAATGTCGATATCCTACCTTGATGGTTAAACCCATTTTGGCTTGCTTAGAGAAAGCTCTCAATACTACACCTAAATGTTCTCTAATCATGTTTTTATTACTTATCTATCTAGAGTTATCCATTAAACACCCATCAGAGTTTAACTTCATTCAATCTATTGGAGGGGGTAACCAATCATTCATTATCTTCTTCAACCAACCTCTTTGGGTAACAAGCACTCTTCTAATCCAAATACTAAAAGATATAGTGGAATATTTGCAAAAGGCTTAGAGACTAAGGCCCATAGGGAAGAGTAAAAGAAAATTGAGTCTCAAATGGCATTCACCGATCTCCATCTATCCTCAAAAATCTATCTTAAAAAGATCATTGCATTCCTCTCCAACCAATAAGCCAAATCAAATATAAAACAACCATCTACCAAAGAATTTTCCTTTTGTGATGTGCTTCCAAGACCCTTAAGGCTATGTTTGGTTCCCGGAAAATACAAAGGAAAGAAAAAAAATGCTAAGGAAAATGATTTTCTCATGTTTGATTGTCTTATGAAAAATATAAAAGAAAATCAAATATAATTAAAACTAATTAAAAACTTATGTATTTTTAAATTATTTAATCTTTATATTGATGAGTTAAAATAAATAAAATGAGTTTGAAGTAACAAAAAAAATAATTTATCAACTTTTAATCTATTTTTTTATTTTCCTTCACTTTTTCTTTCCTTCTACTTTTCCTTTGTATTTTCTTTCCCTTGCATTTTCCCTCAAATTTTCCGAGAACCAAACATAGCCTAAAGGAAATTCTCAACATCTGTGTCATGCCTCTAAGAAGAATCCAATCTATACCAATGTAATAGGACAGTGAAGAAATAGAGGGATGGTTGATTCATTACTCTTCAAGCATATATCACAATGGTCTCGATTAAGAGTTTTATTATCAGGCTTTCTCATTGAAGCAAATCGTTGATATTAACTTTCTTATTTGACACAAGCCAAGCAAAAACCATTAACATTTGTTGGAACTTTCAAGTTTCAAATAGATTTAGCAGAAGCAAAAGTAGTAATAACATGATATTGAGAAAAGAACTGAAAGGGCTTACAAAAGGAACTCATAGAGAAATGTTGTGAGGGAGTCAATGACCAAATTAGAAAAGAGGTTTAATATATATATATACATGAAGCAAGATGCACATACAAAAGAAGATAGCAACTTTGTAACTCTAAGTCGATCTAGACCTAATATATTCTTGTATGTAATTCTTTTTTTTCAACTCATCACATAGTCATCAAAGTGAAACGAATTTTGATAGAAGTGGTGAATGCAAGGAGCAAAATGCTTATTTAGAAGATAGCTCATTCACCAATGGATTCAGAGAGCATAAAGAGCATGGTGGCCAAAGCAGAGATTGAACCTCTCTTTGTGGTTCCCAACTTGTGTTAGTCGTTCAAAATATATCAGCAGCATGTGTACAGTAACATTTTGCTTTCAATTTGGAAAATGAATAAAGAACTAAATAATGGGATGTAGCATTGGCCACCCAGTTGCACAAATGATACAGGAAAAGGCTTATGAATTTATAAATTAGGTTGTTTGGTAAAGGAAGGTCCAGTCTCCAAAGTCCCCCTGTTGCCATTGGGCCAATTCTAGGGTGTCAGCTGTCGAGTTGAATGGAATCCACTGAGTGAGTGTAGTCTCATCAGTCATCAGTCCTCCATTTCCATCAATCCACGCAACTGACTTCTGAGTGGTGAGCAATTGCGTGGGAGAGGTCCAGAATGCAGATGATAAATTCAGTCTAACTCTGCTCCTGCACTGCGCCTTCATACAGTCATGATACAAAGCATCCAGACAAGTAAAACAAAGACCAATAATCAAGGCACTACAGCGCACAGCGTCTGGGTCGGTATGGGTGTTTTTTTGAACGGCAAATTTTTGTCCCGACTTGAACCTGGAATCTTCCACACACCCACCCTCCATCAGCCGGGCCTCAAGGGCAAAGGTCTTGGTCTTACATCTCCTCCTTTCCCAATCCCCCTTCCCTGTAAGAACCGTTTTCTAAAAGACTTTCATGAGATTTGATTGGGAATTTGGATGTTCTAAACCTTATGGGTATGTGTGGACCCCGCATTTCGGCTCATGCGTTTCCCACTCGATGGCCAACTCGATTTTACTTTGAAAATGATTTTATATTGATTAAAAATGACTTGGAGTCGCCACTTATTTTTGTTTTATTTTTAAAAGGGTAAACAAAATAAGAAAGAAAAACCCTAAGTGTGACTCCTTGTTTCGGAAAAGGTGGTCTGTGAAAAACCGGATCGGGTTCGGGGGTCAGGTTGCTTATCGGGAAGGTACGGTAAAGACCGTAGCACCCCTCTAAGTCCCTAAAGTCGGGTCTCTACTAATAAAATGAAGCAATCATGGCAATCAACGAGAAAGTCAATGGATACCCACCTAAATCATGCACAATATGAGAATCAAAACACGTAATACAGATTGACTAGGGTGAGAGCGGATGCGTACCTCGGCCATGAGCCATACTGCGCTATCAAGAAACAGAATTAGTGCACAATTGGTGAATACAAAATATAGCTCATGCGTATCGGAGCGCAAAACGAAGCTCAAGCAAAATACACTAAGCACAACAGTTGACAAATCGAAAGAGATCGAACATAGGGCCCCCACCAAAGCCCAATTTATTACTCATGAACTAGTCTCACAAATTCCGTGTTTTAGGATTAAGAAGAATTCACTATTGCCTATGTAAAATCAAGAAGAACAGAAGATTATTTAGGAATCGAAATGGAATTAAAACTATTCAAGTGAAAATTGGATTTTTGGAGCTTATGGGAAAATTGGATTTTTGGGAATTAAATTTAAAAGATTAGAGCTTCGATAATTAAAATAAAATTTGCCAGAGAAAATAAAATAAAAAATGAACTTTAGGGAATTAAACTACGAGGGTATGGATTTTGAAAATTGAATTTGTAATAATAATAATAACAAGGAATGAACTTCGGGAAATTGAACTGCGAGAATATAGATTTTTAATAATAATAATAATAATAATAATGATAATAATAATAAATGATAATAATAATATGGATAAACGAAAGGGATTAAAGAAGGCTTTGGAATTATAAGGGCCTAAGGTGATAACAATGACGATAATAATAATAAGGATAATTACAATAACAATAAGGTTTTGAAATAATAATAATAATAATAATGATAACAAGATTTTGAAAGTCGAATTAATGATAACAATAATAATAATGAGATTTTAAAAGTTAAATTAATAATAATAACAATAAGGTTTTGAGGGTTTGAATTAATGATAACGATAATAATAATAATAATAATAAGATTTTGAAAGTGGAATTAATAATAATAATAATAATAATAATATGTTAATGATAAGATTTTAAAAGGTTGGATTAATAAGAATAAGAATAAGATTTTTAAAGGGGAATTAATAATAATAATGATAATAATAATAAGATTAATGATAAGATTTTAAAAGGTTGGATTAATAAAAATAAGAATGAGATTTTGAAAGGGGAATTACTAATAATAAATAATACTAAGATTAATGATAAGATTTTAAAATGTTGGATTAATAAAAATAAGAATGAGATTTTGAAAGGGGAATTAATAATAATAAATAATACTAAGATTAATGATGAGATTTTAAAAGGTTGGATTAATAAAAATAAGAATGAGATTTTGAAAGGGGAATTACTAATAATAAATAATACTAAGATTAATGATAAGATTTTAAAATGTTGGATTAATAAAAATAAGAATGAGATTTTGAAAGGGGAATTAATAATAATAAATAATACTAAGATTAATGATGAGATTTTAAAAGGTTGGATTAATAATAATAACAATAATATTTTGAAGGTGTGAATTAATAATAATAATAATAATAAGATTTGGAGAGTTTGAAATAATAAAAATGATAATAACAATAATAATAGTAATAATAATAACAATTGATAATAATGGAATTTTGAAAGTTTGGATTAATAACAATAATAATGATAAGGTTTTGAAAGTTTGAATTAATAAAAATGATAACAATAATAAGATTTTGAAAGATTGAATTAATAATAATAAGATTTTGAAAATTTGAATTAATGATAATAATAAGATTTTGGGAGTTTGAAATAATAATAATGAGGGATGAACTTGAGGAGGTTAAACTACGAGAATATAGATTTTAATGATAATGATAATAATAATGCTAATAATGACAATCACGATAATAACAATAATAATAGAAATAATAATAATGATAATAATAATAATAATAATAATAACAATGATAAGTTTCGAAAAATTGAATTAATAATAATAATGACCATGGTAATAACAATAATAATGGAATCTGAAAAAGTTGAATTAACAATGATAATAATAATAATAATAATGGCAATAATAATACTAATTGATAATAATAATAGCAATAATAATAATTAATATTGATGATGTCCGCTAATAATAATAGTAATAATAATAATATCTGTTAATAATAATAATAATAATAATATCTGTTAATAATAATAATAATAATAATAATATCTGTTAATAATAATAATAATAATAATAATATCTTAACAATAATAAGATTTTGAGAGTTCGGGTTAATAACAACAATAAGAATAATAGTAATAATATTTTAATTGAATAAATAATAATAATGACAATCGTAATATTTTAAAAGTTAAATTGATAACAATAATAATAGTAAAATTTTTAAAAGTTGAGTCGATAATAATAATAATAACAATATTTTGAAAGTTGAATTAATCAAGAAATAATGATAGTGAGATTTTGAAATAATAATAATAATAATATAATAATACTTTGAAATAATAATAATAATAGTAGTAATAATAATAATAATTAAATAGGTTTTGAAATAATAATGGTAACAAAATTTGGAAAGTTGAATTAATAGCAATAATAATGATAATAATAGTGATAGTAATAATAGGATAATGGTTAATAATAATAACAATAACAATAGGATAAGACTTAATAATAATAATAATAATAATAATAGTGATCCCAAGCCCTCAAGCCTAAGCCCAAGCCCAAATCCAAAAACCAAGCAACATAAAATTGGGCCTTGCCTTATCCCAAGCCCAGACCACCCCAAACTTGGGCCTAGTGCCCCAATCCAAGCCCAAGGTCCTCATCTTCATCTTCTTCCTTGCATATTCCCCCCTCCCCCCCTCGGCTGCAACATCTCCGTCACCTCCACGCGGCGGCAGCAACGGCGGTGTTCGGGGTTGTGGATCCTCCAGGCCAAGTGGACAGCCCCCGGGCTTCGGTGGCGCGAGGAGGAGGTGCTGCCACGGGTGGCAGCGACGTGGCGACGCGACGAGGAGGTGCTGCTGCGGCGGCGTCTTCGACGCTGTTGCTGCGGCGGCGTCTTCGACGCTGCTGCTGCGGCGGCGTCTTCGACGCTGCTGCTGCTGCGGCGTCTTCGACGCTGCTGCCGTGGCGGCGTCTTCGACGCTGCTGCTGCGGCGGCTGGTGCGGGCGCGCGTGGCCGGAGCGAGCGGCGGCGGCTCGGCGACGTCCAGGAGGTGCGGCCGCCATGGATCCAGCTAAACGAGCGAGCCTGAGGAGACGAGTATGAAAGGTGGCAGCCATGCAGTAATGAGGGAGAATGGGCATGGCTGCGGTGTAGAGAGAGAAGTGGTGCGCGGGGAGGAGTATTTGGACGTGAAGGATCCATGAAACGCAAAGAAGGAAAGGAAAGCGGGAACAGAGCATAGTGTACATACAAACGGGTTCACCCCAAAAACCAAACCTGTGGCCCTCGAAGTCCACAGCAAACAATGAAATATATCATCAAAATGGTGAAGTAGGCATTCAAAAATGGGAACTTACCGCGCACCAGGAAACTCCTTCTCTCTGGTTTCCTTTTTCCCCCCAAGATCTCCTCTTCCAGAACTCCTCCACGTTCCCCTCCGTGCAGTCCCCCAGATTTTTCCTCTTTTTCTTCTCCTTTTTTTCTTTCTTCTTTCTCTGTTTTTTCGCTTGCTCAGCAAGCCTCCCTCCATCTGTCACCCATCCCATCTGGCGGCCACCTTCCCATCCCATCTAGCTGCCCGAGAGCAGCCCACTCGAGAGCCTGCCGAAAGCCACCAAGAAAATCCCCAAAAAGCCCTCTGCTCCTCCGGGGGGGGGGTCTACAAATATGCCCCTCTTCGATAGAGTTCACGAGTGCAAGGAACATGAATACTGGAATGAAAAGAAAGTGTGAATAGTGAGTGGAATAAAGTGAACTCTACCGAAGAACCAAGGAGACCCCCATAGGGACACCAGTGAGACATGAACTCACTCAGGCTAAGAGACAAACATAGAGGCCTTAACCCTAAAAGGAAACGAATGTCAAAGCGCCTCTGAAGCTACACTAAGGATCCAGGCTCCCTCTAAAACGTCTCCAAGAGTGACTCGAAGAACCAATGTCAAAGGTGAGTAACGGTCGAAGCACCCTGGAGTACGAACGAGAATGCGTCTAAAGGGGATTGCCCTATGTGGACTACGAGACGAATAGGCAATAAGCACCGGGTAACGAGGTGCGGAGAGTGAGAATAAGTGCAAATCCATGGAGGTGAGACGTGCAATGCCAGAGAATATGAATGCTAGGAGCTGCGACTCTGGATGACGGGACTGACCTTAAACGCTAAACTGAGAAAAACAACGGCTTTGGAAGCCAAACCAAAGAAGCTAACTCTAAACGCTAAACTAGGAGAACGGCTCTGGAAGCCAAACAAAAAAACTAACTCTGAAACTAGACTAGAAGATAACAGCTCTGGAAGCCTAACCAAAAAGCAGACGACAAAAGGGGGATGCCCTAGACAAGCTGACAGTAGGGGGGATGCCCTAAACAAAATGGCAATAATGGCTCTGGAAGCCAAACCAAAAACTAACTCTGAATGCTAAACTAGAAGAACGGCTCTGGAAGCCAAACTAAAACGATAGTAACGGCTCTGGAAGCCTAAACAAGATGACGGTAACGGCTCTGGAAGCCTAAACAAGGTGATGGTAATGGCTCTGGAAGCCTGAACAAGATGACAGTAATGGCTCTGGAAGCCTAAACAAGATGACAACAATGGCTCTGGAAGCCGAAACAAGACGACAGAAATGGCTCTGAAAGCCTACACGAGATGGGAGAAATGGCTCTGGAAGCCTAAACAAGATGACAGAAATGGCTCTGGAAGCCTAAATGAGATGACAGAAATGGCTCTGGAAGCTTAAATGAGATGACAGAAATGGCTCTGGAAGCCTAAACAAGATGACAGAAATGGCTCTGGAAGCCTAAACGAGATGACAATGATAGCTCTGGGAGCCTAAACAAGATGACAGAAATGGCTCTGGAAGCCTAAACAAGACAACAGCAATGGCTCTGGAAGCCTAAACAAGATGACAATGATGGCTCTGGAAGCCTAAACAAGACGACAGAAATGGCTCTGGAAGCCTAAACAAGACGACAGTAATGGCTCTGGAAGCCTAAATGAGATGACAGAAATGGCTCTGGAAGCTTAAACAAGATGATAGTGATGGCTCTGGAAGCCTAAACAAGATGTCAACAATGGCTCTGGAAGCCGAAACAAGACGACAGAAATGGCTCTGAAAGCCTACACGAGATGGGAGAAATGGCTCTGGAAGCCTAAACAAGATGACAGAAATGGCTCTGGAAGCCTAAACAAGACGACAGAAATGGCTTTGGAAGCCTAAACAAGACGACAGAAATGGCTCTGGAAGCCTAAATGAGATGACAGAGATGGCTCTGGAAGCCTAAACAAGATGACAGAAATGGCTCTGGAAGCCTAAACAAGATGACAGAAATGGCTCTGGAAGCCTAAACAAGACGACAGAAATGGCTTTGGAAGCCTAAACAAGACGACAGAAATGGCTCTGGAAGCCTACACGAGATGGGAGAAATGGCTCTGGAAGCCTAAACAAGATGACAGAAATGGCTCTGGAAGCCTAAACAAGACGACAGAAATGGCTTTGGAAGCCTAAACAAGACGACAGAAATGGCTCTGGAAGCCTAAATGAGATGACAGAGATGGCTCTGGAAGCCTAAACAAGATGACAGAAATGGCTCTGGAAGCCTAAACAAGACGACAGAAATGGCTTTGGAAGCCTAAACAAGACGACAGAAATGGCTCTGGAAGCCTAAATGAGATGACAGAGATGGCTCTGGAAGCCTAAACAAGATGACAGAAATGGCTCTGGAAGCCTAAACAAGATGACAGAAATGGCTCTGGAAGCCTAAACAAGACGACAGAAATGGCTTTGGAAGCCTAAACAAGACGACAGAAATGGCTCTGAAAGCCTACACGAGATGGGAGAAATGGCTCTGGAAGCCTAAACAAGATGACAGAAATGGCTCTGGAAGCCTAAACAAGATGACAGAAATGGCTCTGGAAGCCTAAACAAGACGACAGAAATGGCTTTGGAAGCCTAAACAAGACGACAGAAATGGCTCTGGAAGCCTAAACAAGATGACAGAAATGGCTCTGGAAGCCTAAACAAGATGATAGTGATGGCTCTGGAAGCCTAAACAAAATGACAGTAGGGGGATGCCCTAAGTGATAACTCATAAAGATCAGTAAATGGGCATGACAATCGTGAAATCGACACGAGACACGGCAAACCCAAAGAGAAGGGTGTATGACCCAGTGAAAAAGCGCTAAAGGGGGTATGCCCTAGTGTGACGACTCATGAAGATCAAGAAGTAGATCGAGCAGTAAGAGAATCTGCAAAAGATCCGATGAACTCAAGGAAAGGGGTATGCCCCAGTGTGGCATGCTGCTGCAAATCTCAATCCGTGGAGAATGGCTGAACGGGACTCTACGAGTCTCGAACGACGCTCTACTGAGATCTCATATCGCTGAAAGCCCAGAAATAATGGTCAGTGAGGCGAATACAATATATCTCGGCCGAGTGATGGAAACTGTAACGGATATGTGAGAGAACGATCGCCTCCAGGGCTAAATGAGGGCAGTATGCCCCAGTATGGCATCAGATGTACCCGATCTGTCCTGGTGACCCGAGAATAACACCAATGGGACACGTAACAGATCTGATATATACCCCACTGAAATGATGACGCGGGAAATCCAGGCACCAGAGACAACTCCATCCAGGAATCACGACTATATCAAAGGGTATGAATCCGGCTGAACGACTCAAGAGAGGCTCCTCGGGGTATCCGGACAAAATGAAATCAAACATCGACCTGACGCGAATCTCGTAACCGTGGATGATCATGTAAACCAGTGGGGATCTATAAATCTCGATCAAGATGGGGAATATGCCCCAGTGTGGCATCGAGAATGTAACATGTCGAAAAATCAAATGAGCCCAGGTCATCCATGCCTGCAATAGAGTCAAACCCACATATCCAAGAGGCGTCCCTCGGAAGGAAGCATGATGACATCTAAGCATCTAAAAGCGCGGGCCTGGCTAGATGGCTCTCGATGGGCTCCACTAAGGAATCATCGTGAGGATAGCGAATGTATCATCATCTCTGCATACATCTCGCTAAATAAGGATAAGCACGCGACTCCCTCATGATCTGTAAATCTCATCTGAACGGAAATATGCCCCAGCATGGGCATCGGATGCTCGACAGGTCAGAAGAACAAATGTCATGAAATCATCCATCGTCACACATGTGACCTCCGTGAAGATCCGTAAATCTCATCTGAAACGGAAAATATGCCCCAGTATGGCATCGGGTACGCAACAAGCCCGAAGAACAACATGACATGAAATCATCCATCGTCGCACATGTGTCCTCCATGAAAGTCCGTAAATCTCATCTGAAACGGAAAATATGCCCCAGTATGGCATCAGGTGCGCAACAAGCCCGAAGAACAACATGACATGAAATCATCCATCGTCGCACATGTGTCCTCCATGAAAGTCCGTAAATCCCATCTGAAACGGAAAATATGCCCCAGTATGGCATCAGGTGCGCAACAAGCCCGAAGAACAACATGACATGAAATCATTCATCGTCGCACATGTGTCCTCCATGAAAGTCCGTAAATCTCATCTGAAACGGAAAATATGCCCCAGTATGGCATCAGGTGCGCAACAAGCTCGAATAACAACATGACATGAAGTCATCTATCGTCGAACATGTAATACTGGTCATCCGAATCCATAACTGAATCATGCACATATATCCAAGATGACCTCCCAGATGGAGAGGTATGATGGCATCCAAGCGTCGAGAAATGCGGACCTAGCTGGATGGATCTCGAGGGCTCCGTAAAGCAACGATCATGTCCACGTCTTAGTGAGCATCCAGTAAGTGATGATGATCGTGCAAGTCTGTGAGGATCTATAAACCTCTAAATGAAGTGGGATATGCCTCAGTGTGGCACCAAAGGTATGATAGGTCAAAAATCAGGTGACACCAAATCAATCATCGTCAAACTCGCGATCCCGGTAATCCGAACACAACTGAATCAGACCTGCACATCAAAGAGGCGACTCCCAGAAGAAGAAGCATGACGATATCTAAATATCAACCAGATCTCAATCACCTGTCCAAGCAGAGGCTGCCGAAGACGACATCTGATCCCATGGCCTCAGGGTGGTCTTAAGACACGGGACGTAACGTAGGCCAAGGTGATATGGTGATAGAAACGAAAGGAAACTAGGCTCAAATACCCAATGATCAAAACTCATGCCCTCATATATGAAATGCAACATGTATAGTGAACTCCATGAGCCATGGACCTAAGGATGCCTAACGTGAATATGATGTCGATAAGGAGATAAGTGAAGCAACATGAACTGATAGTGGTATGTGTAATGATGATGCGAAGTGAGTATCGAACCCAAGATGGGTCGCTATAAGGAGAGAATGAGATGTGAAGGGAATGAGATGAATCACAAGCAACGATAAAAACGACAGCGAAACAATGAATATGTGAAGAAAGGTGGTGATCGACTCAGATCAAACATGAAGTGAAGTCACATCAATAATGAATGTAATGATGGAAATGACAATGACTCGGAGTCCTTAGGAGAAGGTCACTCATCTCTCTCACAAATAGATATGACGAAACAATACAAACAACATGGGATCTTAGAGAGCTCACATACGAACCCCCAATAACGAACATACTCGATAAAAATGCCCCCCAGACATCGATATACATACTCAATGATAAAAAATAATACACACCTGCGTTTTTTTTTTTTTTTTTTTTTTTTTTTTTTCATTTTCAATTTTTTTTTTTTCATTTTCATTTTTTTTTTTTTTTTTTTTTTTTTTTTTTTTTTTTTTTTTTTTTTACATATATACAAACACGAGTACCCTGAACATGAACAAATGAACCCCAAAGATGATATCAATAACAAATGGAAACACTCCCAAGTGATAAGGTAACAAACAAACTCTCTCTGACAAGATGACCTTCTCGAACTAAGGATCTCTAAACCGGTGTCCGCGAGATAAATGGTGGAAATGATGTGACTATCCTCCATGTGATGAACTGATGAGGCTTACCACTCAGGGTGGAGAGAATATAAGACAAACAAATAGTAGATAGGATAAGAAAGAAGAGATGAATAACATAACCAATAAGATGAGATGAAAATGCAAAAGTGCAGCGATAGGAGAAGATGATGAGAAAAACATGCCCCTAGGTCCAAGGCTCATGAAACTCCCAAACAATGCATGCATACATTAAAGGGCCCCTGTCCCGGTGTGAAAATGTGAGCAAGGTGATAAGAAAGAAAGGCTATAATACGCATGTGAGGCTCAATGGGCTAGCAATGGACTATATATCATAAAGGAATAACAAGGTAATGGCTAACCGAAATGATGGCCACCCATCCTGCGACCATGGTCTCAAACATAGTACCTCTTTAGCTGATCCACATTGGTTGGCTCTGAGAATCGGTTTCCGTCTAAATCCATCAGCCATGCAGCGCCCTCTGGGGTCAACTCCCTGATGAAATAAGGTCCGCTCCAGTTGGGTCTGAACTTCCCTCTAGGATCTCTAATCAATCCCCTGATGACTTTCAAGACTAAGTCACCTACATGTAGCGGTCTGGGCTTGACCCGCTTTTTGAAAGCGCGGGCCATCTTCCTCTGATATGCACGAACATGGTCGCTGCTCTCAATCTCCTCTCATCTAGGAGATTGAGCTGATCAAATCGAGCCTGAGCCCAATCTGTCTCGGGAATCTGCTGCTCTAGTGCTACCCTCAACGAACCCATCTCAATCTCCACGGGTAGCACCGCCTCCATGCCGTATACCAATGAGTAGGGTGTGGCGCCTGTAGAGGTGCGAAAAGAAGTCCGATAAGCCCACAATGCAAATGGGAGCTTCTCTGACCAATCTCGAGAAGTCTCAATCATCCTCCGTAATATCCTTTTGATATTCTTATTCGCGGCCTCTACTGCCCCGTTCGTCTGCGGCCTGTACGCAGACGACCTATGATGTCGGATGCTATATCGCTGCACCAAGGTGTCAACTTCTGCCCTGAAATGTACCCCTCTATCCGAAATCAGCTCATGAGGGACTCCATAGCGACAAATAATGTGTGATCTGATGAAACTAGCAACTCCAGACGACGTCAATCTCGCATATGAAGCAGCCTCCACCCACTTGGTGAAGTAATCGATGGCGACCAGGATGAACTCATGACCACTGGAAGATTTCGGCGAAATCTTCCCGATGATGTCAATACCCCATACGGAAAATGGCCATGGCGAAGTAAGTGCATGCAACTCGGAGGGCGGCACGTGAATGAGATCTCCATGTATCTGACACTCGGGACATCTCTGGACGAACTGGCAACAATCCGTCTCCATGGTCAACCAGAAATAGCCGGTCCTCATGATCTTACGGGCCAACATATGCCCTCCCATATGTGGTCCGCAGACTCCGGCATGAACCTCTCGCATCACTCTATCGGCAGAGGCCCGATCCAAACATAATAGCAGCATCCCATCAGGTGATCGTCTATATAGCGTCTCGCCACAAATCACGAATCGGGTGGCCAACTGTCTCAATGCTCTCCTATCCTTGGCCGTGGCGGCCTCAGGATATACGCCGAGTCTCAAAAAGTGATATATGTCATGGTACCAAGGCAAACCATCATCTATACCTGTATCATCAATCAAACAACAGTATGCAGGAGCAGATCTCGACTCGATCAACAATGGGCGAACAGTGGCATCGGTAGGTATGGCAATCATGGAAGCTAGAGTAGCTAAGGCGTCAGCAAACTGGTTCTGCGCTCTAGGCAGATGGGTATATCTCAAATCGTCAAATCTCCCAACCAGTAGCTCCAAATACGCGTGATAAGGCCTAAGCTTCACATCTCTAGTCTTCCACTCGCCCTGAATCTGTCTCAATACCAGATTGGAGTCACCAAACACCTCCATCTGTCTAATGCCGAGCTCTAGAGCCGTCTCTAATCCCAAAATGCAAGCCTCATACTCAACAATGTTGTTCGTGGCCGGATGATGATCCGAGAATGCCAAACGAACAGATCTGGGAATGTGATCACCATGAGGGGATATCAACAAGACGCCTATCCCATATCCAGCATGGTTGGCCGCACCATCAAAGTACATGCGCCAACCCGATAGACTAGTCACAGCAGCGACATCCTCGTCTGGGAAGTCATCGTCAATGGCTCTGCCATCAGAAACTGGTAAAGAAGCTAGATGATCCGCAACAATGCTCCCTCTAATGGACTTCTGAGTGACATAATGGATGTCGAACTCAGTCAGAAGTACCAACCATCTCATGAGGCGACCAACCAGGGCGGGTCTGTCAAACAAATATCTCAGAGGATCTAGACGGGATATCAAATGCACTGAATACTCAGTCATGTAATGCCTCAATCGGCGAGTGGCCCAAACCAATGCCAAGCAATAACGCTCAATCATGACATATCTCGTCTCGTAGTCTAGCATCCTCTTACTCAGATAATAAATGGCTCGATCCTTGCTCGAATCATCGAGCTGAGCTAACATGCATCCCAAAGCCACGTCTGAGACGGATAAGTATAGGAGCAGAGGACGGCCTGGTGTAGGAGGCGCCAAGACTGGAGGCGACAACAAGTACTCTCTGATCCTCTCAAATGCACGCTGACACTGATCATCCCAAACAGTAGGTTGACTCTTCCTCAAGAGTCGGAAAATGGGCTCACAGATGTCTGTCAATCTGGCGATGAATCTGCTGATGTACTGAAGTCTGCCCAAGAAACCTCTGACCTCTCTCTCTGTCCTCGGTGCAGGCATGTCAAGGATGGCTCTAATCTTGTCCGGATCTACCTCTATGCCTCGCTCACTGACCATGTATCCCAAGAGTTTCCCAGAAGTCACTCCAAAAGTGCACTTCTTGGGATTCAGTCTCAATCTGAACTGCCTGATCCTCTCAAAGAATCTCTCCAAAGCTGCTAAGTGATCTGATCTACCTCGGGATTTCACTATCATGTCGTCTACATAAACCTCGACATCCCGATGCATCATGTCATGGAAGAGGGTGGTCGCTGCTCTCTGATAGGTGGCTCCTGCGTTCTTCAATCCGAATGGCATGACTCTGTAGCAATAAGTACCCCACTCGGTAATGAAAGACGTCTTCTCCATGTCTCTGGAGCCATCAAGATCTGACTGTACCCGGAAAATCCGTCCATAAAGGACAACATCGAATGACCTGCCGTACTGTCAACTAGCATGTCGATGTGTGGAAGAGGAAAATCATCCTTAGGACTGGCCTTGTTGAGATCCCGGAAATCAACACAGACTCTCACCTTGCCGTCCTTTTTGGGAACAGGGACGACATTGGCCAGCCACTCCGGGTACTCGACCACTGATAAGAATCCTACACTGAGCTGCTTCTGGATCTCCTCTTTCACCTGCAAGCTCCAACGAGGGTGCAATCGTCTCAACTTCTGCTTAACCGGTCTGGCATGGGGCAGAAGTGGCAAACGATGCTGGACGATAGATGGGTCAAGGCCTGGCATGTCCTCATAGGACCATGCGAAAACGTCCAAGTAGGATCTGAGCAGCTGGATGAGGCCATCTCTCTCATCTGCAGATAGATCTGATCCGATCCTCAACTCCCTAGGCTGATCTGCTGTGCCGAAATCAACAATCTCTGTGTCTCCTACAGCAGGTGAAGCTCTCTGATCAACGGGATCCAAATCGGAATCGGGAGATGAGTCATCATCTGAATCATGCTGTGCAATCTCATCATCAATATCAAAAATCTGTGATGTGGGTGAAGATGGTGCAGATAAAGCAATATCACGAGACGCAGGTAAATACTCAAAAATGCTCAAATCCATAGATGAATCATGGAAAACAATGTCAGAACGGGAGACGAACCCCGACAGAACGTCAAATGAAAGAGGTGAGTCCACAAAGTCGGACACTCCCTCAACAATGCCAACATGGCTATCAATCAAATCAACAACAACTATAGCATCCTCAGCAGACTCCAGAGCAGGGGCAGTCAGGCTCTCCTCGGTGATCTCGATGAAGGACACCCCGAAAAGATCAAAAGATGAAGCAAGCCCAGGCGGGGCCATCTCCTCGATCTGGCTCAAGCTCATCGCGAGCATCTCATCAACGTACTCATCACACGGCACGGCTCCGTCCACTACGTCCCCAATCTCGACAAAAGTCCCGTGATCATCGATCTCATCCGGAAAGCAAAGCGTCATAAGGCTCGTGCGATCTGGGGAGGGAGGAGCAATCAACACAGAAGTCGAAGGGCCAGG
Source organism: Vitis riparia (assembly GCF_004353265.1). Taxonomy (NCBI): domain Eukaryota; kingdom Viridiplantae; phylum Streptophyta; class Magnoliopsida; order Vitales; family Vitaceae; genus Vitis; species Vitis riparia. Next base: position 3,459,297 of record NC_048435.1, on the reverse strand, counting down.
GGCTCCGTCACTCAACTGTAACTGCTGGACGAGGCGCTGAAGCTCGGCCTCCTGGGTGGTGCTGAGTCCTCCGATGCCCTATCAGATGGCGCACGTGGCTCTGATGCCCTCACAAAGTAATCGGCCAGGCTCATGGTGTATGGGCGGACAGGATAATAAAAGGGCGTACGAGTCAAGCGAGCCCTCACCCTCTCCCTGCGCAATCGCGCCATATGACGATAATCAGCCTCAGTGGGAATGAATCCGAGCCCGAATGGTACGCCGCGGTCCGGGAAAGCCATGAACTCACTAGGCCCGTGCTGGCGTCGCCCCAGGCCCATACCAGGAAGATAAGACATACTCCGCATAATATCGAGCACCACTGTGCTGCTGTGCTGGTCAAAGGACATGGCTACGAAATCCCGACAGAAATCCTCTATCTCCACGGTCTGCACCTCATCGAAGGTGAATCCAGTCAGAAAAAGATCGTCATCAGTGTGACTAATCTCGAGTACGGGCTCGGCAGAGATGAACCTATCACTCGCAGACTGCACCACGACAACCCGGCCATCATGAATAAACTTCACCTTCTGATGAAGGGAAGAAGGGATAGCTCCGGCTCTATGGATCCATGGTCGGCCCAGAAGCAGGTTAAAGGATGTAGGAATCCTCAAAACCTGAAACACGGCGATGAAAGTGGCCGGACCGATCAGCAGCTCAATCTCCAATGTACCCATGACCTCCCTCCGAGTGCTATCATATGCGCGAACGGTCTGAGTGAAGGGGCCGAAGTCAGAAGGAGCGTATCCGAGGGCGATGGCAGTGGCGAGAGGACATACGTTCAGGGCCGAGCCATTGTCCAAAAGGACAGATGGGACTCGGCGACCCGAACAGCCAACAGATATATAGAGAGGACGCGTGTGGTCTGAACCCTCCGGTGGCAAGTCGTCATCAGAAAAGACGATACAAGTGGCTCTGCCAGCCGTCATCATATGAATGAGTCCCTCGGGAGTAGTCGTGGTATCAACTCTGATCTGGCTCAGAGCTCGAGTCAATGCATCCCGATGAGTACTGGAGGACGCTAAAAGGCTCCAGATAGAAATACGAGCCTGGGTGCTCTGCAACTGCCTCAGAATCTCATCATCCTCTGCTCTGACCTCCTCCTGGGATGCAGAGGTACCCTCAACTGGTCTAGCTGCCGCGGCTGGAGGTGGCTGTCGCATCACTCTACCCCCTCGGAGAATATACTGGATATCCGGAGTCTGAGAAATATCAATATGTGGAGCCGAACCTCCTCGACATCTGGGACCAAGATGAACGGCGTCTGAACGCTATAACGTGTGAATGTCAGAGGCTCGAAAGTAGTAGCCTGTACAGACGCTGCCTCAGGAAATAATCCAAAGGAAGTGGGCACCTGAGGCCCTAGAGTCACCTCACTCGTCTCATAAATCTCAGCTGGCATGATAGGCTCTGGATCTGGATCGTCCCAACTCAACATATGGACATGGTCGTCAATCTCATCGTAGTCCAAGAAATGGATACCACCGGCTGGTGGAGGAACTGCATGCGTGGTATGAGTCGGTAACGGGTTTGTGGTCACACTCGGCTGACCCAAGTGTACCAAACCCTGATCTATCAGATCCTGAATAGCGTGCCTCAGAGCGGTGCATCGATCAGTCTCATGCCCAGGCCCCTGATGGTAGGCGCAATGTAAGTCCATCCTGAACTGAGGGGGAAGAGGCTGAGGTGGTGGTCTCGGAGTGAGAGCGGCCAATAATCCGGCCTCTGTGAGCTTCCGAAGAGCCTGGCTCAACGGCATGCCTATCTGTGAAAACTGTCTCTGCGTCCTCAAAGCAAAAGGTGCAGAGGTCTGCTGAGCTCGAGGCCTAGGGTGTGAAGGTGCGGGCCTCGGAGTGAACTGTGCAGCGTAGCATGGCTGTCCAGTGGCCGTATATGAAACAGGAGGCCTCTCAATGCCCTGAGTGGCATAGTAAGGTAGAGTCAATGGCTGAGCCTGATATGTCTGATCAAAAGCCGGGGAAAGTGCCCGTGGCCTAAACTGCTGAGGTGCATAAGAAGAATGAGGCTCGGAAAACTGTAGGATCGGCTGATGGCGCCTGAGAGGCCTCTGACTGGAAGAACCGATAGCGCTCACATCTGCTGGCCTCGGTCCTACGAAGGGCTTCTTCCCTTTAATATCACTAGGGGAAGAATCTGTCCATAATCCTCTCGAGATGCCGTCCTCGACATCGTATAAAGCCATGACCAACGACCCAAAATCTGTGAACGGGACCCCGACCACGTGTCTGGCGATCCTGGGCTGTAAACTCCTCAAAACCATCTGAATCTGATCTCTCTCTGATGGTCTATCCACTACCTCAGCTATCTTCCCGCGCCAGCGGGAAATGAAAGAAGAAACGGACTCCTCTGTCCTCTGCCTCAGAGCCTCCAGCTCTCTCCTCGATACATCCACGACAGTGTTAAACGAAAACTGTCGTAGGAACTCCCGGGCCAAGTCACCCCATGTCCGACGTCGTGAAGACTCCAAAGAAGCGAACCATCGCTGGGCTGCCCCGCTCAGAGATAGGGGGAATAGAGTAATCATCTGAGACTCGTCCAAACCATGAGCCCTCATCACGGTGCTATAAAGTCTAAGGTGGAGGCGCGGACAACCAATGCCTGTATATCTCTCGATCTCTGGCATCCTGAACTTAGCCGGCAAACTAGCTACCGGCATACCCTCAAAATCGTCCCAAACAACTGACCCATCTGACACTCTCATCTGTCTCATACACTGCTCGAGGCGGTCCATACGCGCATGAGCGTCATCAGCGCCGATGATCTGGACAACAGCGGGCGGAGTGATCTCAGAATGCCCGTGTAGTACATAAGGTGAAGCCTGAGGAGCCGAAGGAATAGGTGGTGGCGGTGGAGGTGGCAACGAGTCATGCGGTGTCTCATCCTGAGCCACTGCTGGTGGTCTACCCTGCTGGCCACCGATCTCCTGCCTGAGGCTGGCCAAAGCCTCCTGGATAGAAGCCATGGCGGCCGTGAACTGATCCACAGTAACAACCTGCTGATCCATACTCTGTCTCTCTGAATATCGGACTAATCTCCCCTCAACTCTGACCCAAGAAGGTGTATCCAGGCTGTGAACAAAATCCGATCCTGAAAGTCTCCTCCTCTACTCTATCCCACGAAGGTATATCCAAATGAAGAACAAAGGTCCGATCCTGAGAAAGCACAAAGAACGGAATAAGGATATGGCTCTAAGAATGTACAAAAGAAAAGGTAATTTAAGCGGGAACCAGCAAAGCATCCAAGTGAAGATGAACGGTCCGACCGTACTCAAACTCGTTCTGATCTCAGTGCACTCTCAACTGGAGACTAAACAGAGGGAAAATCGGATCCAAAACTGCGGCTACAGAGGCACGGAAAGCCCTCAGATGCACCCACGTGTAGGGAGGGAATCCTAATCAAAGGATCTACGGCTCAACCTACAAGGTGAAGGTGGCTCTAAATGGATACGGGTGGACTTTAAAATATCCCTAGCAGAAGCGATCATACCCTCCAGCGGTATGCAACCCTCTGCACGCCTCCGAAGAGACGGGGCGCTTCCATGCAAGGTGGTCATCACCTCCACACATGCACTACCTCGCATCCCAGGGGGCTTCTATAGTGAAACCTCTCAAACTCTCAACGCTCAAAAGCCAACTAAAGTGCACAGTAATGGTGTGGGTGCATCCGAAAAACCCCAAGAATTTAGAGCAGAAGAGGAAACACACTGGTTGCACGACTATCCATGAAACCTAGCTCGGGGCTATACAGGTCTTCAATGATCGGACTCCATTCGACATCAAAGTGTCGTTCTCCTCCAGAATGCTCCCGTACATCGATATAGCCCGTTGCTAGACCCTACTCCTAATCTCTGGCTCGGTCAGAGAGCAAGCACACAGAAGGTCTCACACTTGCAATAGCGAGAACCAAGATGATAGGAATGACCGAAACCAAGAGAGTTGGAGATAGGGGGATAGAAGTGGGACCCACATAGACAGACGACATGCAATCATGCAGAGGGAGGGCAGTCATGCATCATACAGTCAGGCAGAGCAGGATATATCACTCATGTACACACAAGATAAGCGAGAATACTACAATCAAGACGAATAGTGATACAAACATCATGCTCAAAGACGATCAAAATAGTATACAAGTCAGAGAATCAACATGTCAAGCTGAGTGATATACAATGGTGAGTGTATGCATGCGAAGTGACCAGAACAATCATGCCAAAATCAGAATCAATGTGCTAAGCAATACAAGACGATCAATCAACAACAATCCAACACGTCTGTGTCTCAAACGAATATATCAATGAAGCACATAAAATCATGGTATTGGAAATCTCAATCAAGACAAATCAGTCAACGTAGTCAACATGTCAAAATCCCAAATAGATATAGCATCTAAGCATGCACAAAGAAACTCTCAATGTGCAATCAAGAGACGGGCATCCACTGATCGACTAATCAAATGCCATGTTCGCTTCACTTTAGGTTCAAGCTTGACCCTCTAAAAATCCCCAGTGGAGTCGCCATTTTGTGGACCTCGCATTTCGGCTCATGCGTTTCCCACTCGATGGCCAACTCGATTTTACTTTGAAAATGATTTTATATTGATTAAAAATGACTTGGAGTCGCCACTTATTTTTGTTTTATTTTTAAAAGGGTAAACAAAATAAGAAAGAAAAACCCTAAGTGTGACTCCTTGTTTCGGAAAAGGTGGTCTGTGAAAAACCGGATCGGGTTCGGGGGTCAGGTTGCTTATCGGGAAGGTACGGTAAAGACCGTAGCACCCCTCTAAGTCCCTAAAGTCGGGTCTCTACTAATAAAATGAAGCAATCATGGCAATCAACGAGAAAGTCAATGGATACCCACCTAAATCATGCACAATATGAGAATCAAAACACGTAATACAGATTGACTAGGGTGAGAGCGGATGCGTACCTCGGCCATGAGCCATACTGCGCTATCAAGAAACAGAATTAGTGCACAATTGGTGAATACAAAATATAGCTCATGCGTATCGGAGCGCAAAACGAAGCTCAAGCAAAATACACTAAGCACAACAGTTGACAAATCGAAAGAGATCGAACATAGGGCCCCCACCAAAGCCCAATTTATTACTCATGAACTAGTCTCACAAATTCCGTGTTTTAGGATTAAGAAGAATTCACTATTGCCTATGTAAAATCAAGAAGAACAGAAGATTATTTAGGAATCGAAATGGAATTAAAACTATTCAAGTGAAAATTGGATTTTTGGAGCTTATGGGAAAATTGGATTTTTGGGAATTAAATTTAAAAGATTAGAGCTTCGATAATTAAAATAAAATTTGCCAGAGAAAATAAAATAAAAAATGAATTTTAGGGAATTAAACTACGAGGGTATGGATTTTGAAAATTGAATTTGTAATAATAATAATAACAAGGAATGAACTTCGGGAAATTGAACTGCGAGAATATAGATTTTTAATAATAATAATAATAATAATAATGATAATAATAATAAATGATAATAATAATATGGATAAACGAAAGGGATTAAAGAAGGCTTTGGAATTATAAGGGCCTAAGGTGATAACAATGACGATAATAATAATAAGGATAATTACAATAACAATAAGGTTTTGAAATAATAATAATAATAATAATGATAACAAGATTTTGAAAGTCGAATTAATGATAACAATAATAATAATGAGATTTTAAAAGTTAAATTAATAATAATAACAATAAGGTTTTGAGGGTTTGAATTAATGATAACGATAATAATAATAATAATAATAAGATTTTGAAAGTGGAATTAATAATAATAATAATAATAATAATATGTTAATGATAAGATTTTAAAAGGTTGGATTAATAAGAATAAGAATAAGATTTTTAAAGGGAATTAATAATAATAATGATAATAATAATAAGATTAATGATAAGATTTTAAAAGGTTGGATTAATAAAAATAAGAATGAGATTTTGAAAGGGGAATTACTAATAATAAATAATACTAAGATTAATGATAAGATTTTAAAATGTTGGATTAATAAAAATAAGAATGAGATTTTGAAAGGGGAATTAATAATAATAAATAATACTAAGATTAATGATGAGATTTTAAAAGGTTGGATTAATAAAAATAAGAATGAGATTTTGAAAGGGGAATTACTAATAATAAATAATACTAAGATTAATGATAAGATTTTAAAATGTTGGATTAATAAAAATAAGAATGAGATTTTGAAAGGGGAATTAATAATAATAAATAATACTAAGATTAATGATGAGATTTTAAAAGGTTGGATTAATAATAATAACAATAATATTTTGAAGGTGTGAATTAATAATAATAATAATAATAAGATTTGGAGAGTTTGAAATAATAAAAATGATAATAACAATAATAATAGTAATAATAATAACAATTGATAATAATGGAATTTTGAAAGTTTGGATTAATAACAATAATAATGATAAGGTTTTGAAAGTTTGAATTAATAAAAATGATAACAATAATAAGATTTTGAAAGATTGAATTAATAATAATAAGATTTTGAAAATTTGAATTAATGATAATAATAAGATTTTGGGAGTTTGAAATAATAATAATGAGGGATGAACTTGAGGAGGTTAAACTACGAGAATATAGATTTTAATGATAATGATAATAATAATGCTAATAATGACAATCACGATAATAACAATAATAATAGAAATAATAATAATGATAATAATAATAATAATAATAATAACAATGATAAGTTTCGAAAAATTGAATTAATAATAATAATGACCATGGTAATAACAATAATAATGGAATCTGAAAAAGTTGAATTAACAATGATAATAATAATAATAATAATGGCAATAATAATACTAATTGATAATAATAATAGCAATAATAATAATTAATATTGATGATGTCCGCTAATAATAATAGTAATAATAATAATATCTGTTAATAATAATAATAATAATAATATCTGTTAATAATAATAATAATAATAATATCTGTTAATAATAATAATAATAATAATAATAATATATGTTAATAATAATAATAATAATAATATCTGTTAATAATAATAATAATAATAATAATATCTGTTAATAATAATAATAATAATAATAATATCTTAACAATAATAAGATTTTGAGAGTTCGGGTTAATAACAACAATAAGAATAATAGTAATAATATTTTAATTGAATAAATAATAATAATGACAATCGTAATATTTTAAAAGTTAAATTGATAACAATAATAATAGTAAAATTTTTAAAAGTTGAGTCGATAATAATAATAATAACAATATTTTGAAAGTTGAATTAATCAAGAAATAATGATAGTGAGATTTTGAAATAATAATAATAATAATATAATAATACTTTGAAATAATAATAATAATAGTAGTAATAATAATAATAATTAAATAGGTTTTGAAATAATAATGGTAACAAAATTTGGAAAGTTGAATTAATAGCAATAATAATGATAATAATAGTGATAGTAATAATAGGATAATGGTTAATAATAATAACAATAACAATAGGATAAGACTTAATAATAATAATAATAATAATAATAGTGATCCCAAGCCCTCAAGCCTAAGCCCAAGCCCAAATCCAAAAACCAAGCAACATAAAATTGGGCCTTGCCTTATCCCAAGCCCAGACCACCCCAAACTTGGGCCTAGTGCCCCAATCCAAGCCCAAGGTCCTCATCTTCATCTTCTTCCTTGCATATTCCCCCCTCCCCCCCTCGGCTGCAACATCTCCGTCACCTCCACGCGGCGGCAGCAACGGCGGTGTTCGGGGTTGTGGATCCTCCAGGCCAAGTGGACAGCCCCCGGGCTTCGGTGGCGCGAGGAGGAGGTGCTGCCACGGGTGGCAGCGACGTGGCGACGCGACGAGGAGGTGCTGCTGCGGCGGCGTCTTCGACGCTGTTGCTGCGGCGGCGTCTTCGACGCTGTTGCTGCGGCGGCGTCTTCGACGCTGCTGCTGCGGCGGCGTCTTCGACGCTGCTGCTGCTGCGGCGTCTTCGACGCTGCTGCCGTGGCGGCGTCTTCGACGCTGCTGCTGCGGCGGCTGGTGCGGGCGCGCGTGGCCGGAGCGAGCGGCGGCGGCTCGGCGACGTCCAGGAGGTGCGGCCGCCATGGATCCAGCTAAACGAGCGAGCCTGAGGAGACGAGTATGAAAGGTGGCAGCCATGCAGTAATGAGGGAGAATGGGCATGGCTGCGGTGTAGAGAGAGAAGTGGTGCGCGGGGAGGAGTATTTGGACGTGAAGGATCCATGAAACGCAAAGAAGGAAAGGAAAGCGGGAACAGAGCATAGTGTACATACAAACGGGTTCACCCCAAAAACCAAACCTGTGGCCCTCGAAGTCCACAGCAAACAATGAAATATATCATCAAAATGGTGAAGTAGGCATTCAAAAATGGGAACTTACCGCGCACCAGGAAACTCCTTCTCTCTGGTTTCCTTTTTCCCCCCAAGATCTCCTCTTCCAGAACTCCTCCACGTTCCCCTCCGTGCAGTCCCCCAGATTTTTCCTCTTTTTCTTCTCCTTTTTTTCTTTCTTCTTTCTCTGTTTTTTCGCTTGCTCAGCAAGCCTCCCTCCATCTGTCACCCATCCCATCTGGCGGCCACCTTCCCATCCCATCTAGCTGCCCGAGAGCAGCCCACTCGAGAGCCTGCCGAAAGCCACCAAGAAAATCCCCAAAAAGCCCTCTGCTCCTCCGGGGGGGGGTCTACAGTATGCTTGCAAACTGATTTTAAAAATAATTTTCCATTTTATAAATAATGAAAAAACACATGTTTGATAATTTTTTAATAAAATAAAGTTTGTACAATTTTTTTTTTAATAATATATCTTAATTATTTTTTGTTTGTAATTGTTTTAAAAAATAATTATACAAATACAAAAAATAATTACAAATAAAAGTTACATTTTTATCTTTAATATTTTGTTTTCCATCATTTTCTATATTTATATAATTATTTTTTATAAATAAAAAACAACTTTTTATAAATAAAAACAACTTTTTATTTTCAATAACAAAAATTGCTATCAAATATTCTATTACTCCCCATGTTTTAGGATTTCTCTTCTTTTTTTTTAACTAAAAATTCATTTGACAGTATTTTTTAAAAGTGTTTTTAGTTTTAAAAATATAAAAACCTTTTTAAGATTAAAAAAATAGGTATTTGACAATATTTGAAAAACACTTTTAAAAATTTAGAAAAACACTTAAAATATTTTTTAAAAAAAGCACTTGAGAGTGTTTCTTTAAAAAAACACTTCAAAATTTTTCATATATTATTTTTTATTATCCTTTGTTTCCATTTCGCTCTTGACTTTTTTCTCACTCTCTTTTTTCTCTTTCACTTCCCTTTCATAAATTTAATTTTTAAAATTTTTTTAACAATATTAATGTCTATATATATTTTTTGTAATAAAAGCTTTCAATTTATTATAATATTTTCTTTTTTTAATAAAGTCATTTTGTAATTTACTATTATTAAAAATATTTTTATACTTATACAATATATTATCAAAAACACTATTAAAATTATTTTTAAAATTATCATAAAAACGTTGTATAAAAAAATATTTTTAATAAAAACACTTTTATTAAAAGCAATGTTAAACGGATTCTAAAAAATATTTATAATTTGGTAGTATTTATAACATATGAAAATTTTTATATTTTAAATATTAAAAACGTTTTTAAAATTATTGTTAAATAAACTACTAAATTGTTTAACAAAATTTAGGAAACACTTTTAAAAATCTAAAAATTTATTTACATTCCAAAATCATTTATAATATTTTTTTTTTTAAGAAAGTGATTCTCCAAAGAGTGGAAATGTTTGGAAAACATTTCCGTTAAAAACACTTGGAATAGTCGGAAGTGAGGAAGAGAAGACTGAGCAGCCTTCCTCCGATTTGATAGTTGAAGACTTGAACGACGGCCTTCCAGGTGGACCCCTCCCTCCCTCCCTCCATCATCGTGTACCATGCAGGTTTCGGATATCAATTTATCAATCTTTTCCATTTTTTTTTTTATATTAAAGTATTTTGACTCTAATTCACATCTCCAAGTCTCCGAGAAAAACAAAAAGTTCATCATGGCTGCCACCAAAAATATTGGAAGTCAAAGCTCCATTCATCAGTCTGAAAAATCAAACGTTAGAGCACGACAAAGTAATCTTAGAGCTTGTCATTAGTTAAAAATGCCCAATCCTTGACAAAGATATGATACGTTCATTCTTGTTCTTTTAATATTCTTAGTTGGAACTAGTGAGATTTTTTTGTTATATTTATTATTTATAAAATTTATGGTTAAAAAATAATTGAAAACATTTATAAAATATTTTGTAAAATAATACCCACATATGTATTATTTAATATATATATATATATATATAGATATATATATATATATATAATTATTTTATATATTGAATAATATAATAAAAAATATTCATAAATTTTAAATACTTTAATCATGAATAATACTACTACATTAAAAAGAAATTTCATGATTTTGAATAGCAAATATCGTAATTTAATATAATTTTTTATTTTAAACAAATATGAAATATTGAAAAATAACATATATTTTATTTTTTTATTTATTTTACAAATTAAGTATAAGTATAATATAACATATTTAATGGTATATATCATCGATCTCATATCCAATAAATGTGATATCCATTGATATCATATTTCATTAAAAATTATATCTATTTCTTATTCAACAAGATATTATATCCTACCATATCATGTCTTGCACAATCTAAAAACATATCTTATAAATACAACTTTAAACTAATTTTATTTTACACATAATATGTATAACATATATCTACCATTGGTTTCATGTCCATTAAATGTGATATCTAATGATATCATATTTCAATGAAAATGATATCTTGAGATATGTATTTCTTATTCAACAAGATATAATATCCTACCGTATCATATCCCGTTAATCAAACACGATCTAAAAACATGACTTGTGAATGCAGCTTTAAATTAATTTTGAAAAAATAAATTATATCAAAAAATTAATAGGTGGCAAAAAAAAGGTATTTAATAGTCTAAAAAAACAATTTGAAGATACTAAATCAACAAAATTATATAAAATAATGAAAAAAAATCCAAATCCACATTATTAGATTTTAATTTCCTAATAATAATAATAATTTTTTTTTCTATTATTCTTTTCAATAAATTAACAAAACATCATATAATTGAAGATGATAAAAGCTAGACTTTTAAACTCAACTTGTCAAAGATGGCGGCCATGCATGACTCTCATTCAATATATTGTCATTTTCAATTTGTCCCACCATTTGTTACAAGTTGATTAAGATGTATACCAGCTTGAATGATTCACATGTGCTACAAATACTATATGAACTAACATATCTGTAACTGATAAATGAACATTAAATTATTTTTGGATCGTAATTTAATTATGGAATTTTTCTCGAAGCGTTTAAAAAATAAATTACAAAGTCGGATTTGTATTTACATACACATTTCACATGTACGATGAAAAGTGAGTTGTAAATTTCTTAGGGTGTCTTGTAGAACATGTTAACTAAGACTAATACACATGCATTTGTAGCGATAATTCTTTCTAATATTTTGAATTTTCTTATCATGTGTGATAATTAAAATAAAATTTAATAGTAAAAAGAAAATTTAATAGCCAAATAATAATATGATTACTGGGAATAATAATGTTAAAAATAAATATTTAGTATTAATAGTATTTGTAATGATAACAAGAGTATTACTATTAATGATTATAATAAAAATCATCATAATAATAATTAATAATATTTTTAAAGTATTGGTGATAATAGTAGTGATGAAAAAGAGAAAATTGAAAGAAGGAAAAAAAAAAAAAAGACAATTTATATATATATACATATATGTATGTATATAAAGAAAACAAAAGGCCACCACACCTAACCAAATACCCCTTACAGGTCAAATAAACATCTGTACCAAGGTAAAAAATTAACTCTAATACCATTTGTAACGACATATACCTAACTGTGTAGATATTGTTCATTATCCGCCTAAGAAATCCCCACAATTTTACAATACGTTTACATGATTAAAAGAAATTCATACTTATGATATAAGAAGTTTTCTCCCTTATTAGGACATCACACAATTATTAGTAATTTCCTAAAATAACATTTTTTTCCCACTGTTATATACTATTTTACTATCAAAAGAAATAAATTATATGACTAAAATAGGAAACCTAAATAATGTTTGTCAACCTTGTAAAATTTTTCTAAAAAATATTATATATATTTATTTATAAAAATAATAATAAATATATTATTGTCCCAAAATATATGCGTTAAATTATTTTCCTTAAAAAAAAACACAATATTCTCCATATTTCCCTAATTTAAATATTTTTTTCATTGACCATATAACATATAGGTAGTATATGAATTGGGTAAGTTTATAAGGTCAAATAACATTTTAAGTATATAGTATATACCATTGGTATGACTAAGCCATGATATCCAAATAGTATATATATTTTTAATATAAGCTTTTGGGATATCAATATTAAAATTTAGTATGGTGGAGACTGTAAATTATTTGAGAGGTCCCAAGAATAGACCACAATCCACCGTTTTGCTACTATTAATGAATAATGATCCATACAATATCATATCCTTCTATCCATTGCTGATTTCTGCTGACGTGGACCAATGGGGGAAGAGCTGCCGGGCTCATCGTGTCAGAAACTACTATAAATTTGGAATGGAAAAAGAAAACGAAGGTGGTCGGTCAATCAATCTTTACCCACCCTTCCGGGCCTTACCCAGACGGGTATTGGGTTTCTGTCCCATTTTTTTTTTGTTTGGTATTCACATCTCTTTACCACCACCACCACCATTATCTCCACTACCGGGGAGTGGGGGAAGCACTGCTTTTTCTCTCTGTCTTTTGTGGATTGTTCTTGCTTTGGTCTGTGCTCAAGCTTCTGCATTTGCTGAGCGTTGAAATGGCTATCTGTACGCTCTCATTTCCTGCCCATTTTAGTCAGGCTGCTGCTTCAAATCCTCAGAGACTTCCTCCTCAGTGTTCCCATTTGTTCTGGGGGGTGGATTTGCAGTGCCAATCCCAGCAAAGGATTAAGGTCCGGAATATTTTTATTTTTATTTTTATTTTCTGGGTAGTCAAGCAAAGGAGGAATTATTGCTTGGGACTTAGTGTTGAGTACTGGGTTTTGTTCATTTTGTTGGATTTGATTTATTTTTTGGTGGGTTTGAATTGATTTTTGTGGGTGGGGATATATCATAGAGGAAGAACCTACTGAGATATTGATTGATTTGTCTGTTTGTTTATTTTGTGGTTTTGGGATTTTAGTTGTTTTCAAATTTTAGTTTATGATAAAGAATCATCAAGATAAATGGGTGTTTTTTAATTTTTCTTTTTAAATTATGTACAGGCCAGGAAAAGGCCAAATGGGGTTTGTGCATCACTTTCGGATAGGGAGGAGTATCATTCCCAGAGACCACCAACTCCTCTCCTGGACACTATCAATTATCCAATTCACATGAAAAATCTGTCTGTCAAGGTATTAACTGAAGGCATATGCTCAGATATATAGCTAGGAAGCTGAGATTCATATGCTCATATGGGTTTCTTCTGATGCAGGAGCTGAAACAACTCGCAGATGAACTAAGGTCTGATGTTGTCTTCAATGTTTCCAAAACTGGGGGTCACTTGGGCTCCAGCCTCGGGGTTGTGGAGCTCACTGTGGCTCTTCATTATGTCTTCAATGCCCCTCAAGACAGGATACTATGGGATGTTGGTCATCAGGTTACAATCTCACCTTCTCTGGTTTATTTTCCGTTAGGCTTTTTACCAAAAGAGACTATATTTTGAAGACAATTGTTGTTGATATGCTATTGTTTTGTTGTTTCTGAAGTCTTACCCACACAAAATTCTAACTGGGAGAAGAGATCAAATGCATACCATGAGGCAAACAGATGGGTTAGCGGGATTCACCAAGCGCTCGGAGAGTGAATATGATTGCTTTGGAACCGGCCACAGTTCTACTACTATCTCAGCAGGCTTGGGTAATTCTCTCTTCCATCTCCAATTGAATATGGAAAAATATTGAACTTAGACAAAGAGTACCAAAATTTGATATGTACTGAAGCCCAAACTTTTCCAAGTGAATGCTGTGTCAATTTTAAGCCTGTTTGTGCTATGGAAGAGTCTATACTCGAAGTACTTATTAAAAAAATGCCCACTACTTTTACATTTGCCACCGAGAAGATACAAAATTCGTTGAACAAGATCTTTGATTCTCCAAATGGAGAAAGTACCATCTACTTATTAGTTTTTGGATGACTATAGGCTGAAGATACAAGTATTATTTACCTCATATCATGCAAATTCTTCAGTAATATAGCATATTAGCTTCACATTATTGAGTCACTGCAGCAGCAAAACCACAAAGCCTAACTCTGTGGACGTTCCATCAATTTGAACTAATTTCGTCTGAGTTCAATCTTCCTTTAGGTTTTAACCTTCAAAATGTTTTGTGTGAACAGGAATGGCAGTCGGCCGGGATCTAAAAGGAAAAAACAACAACGTCATTGCTGTCATAGGTGATGGAGCCATGACTGCAGGGCAAGCTTATGAAGCAATGAACAATGCTGGGTACCTGGATTCTGACATGATTGTTATCCTTAATGACAACAAGCAGGTTTCTTTACCCACTGCTACTCTAGATGGGCCCATACCACCTGTAGGAGCTTTGAGCAGTGCTCTTAGTAGGTTACAATCAAACAGACCTCTTAGAGAATTACGAGAGGTTGCCAAGGTTAGTATTACTTGTGATCTTTAGAATAGATAAATCTTTTATACTTGTTATTATCCCAAAGTGAACATGGTTTATTTGTGGATAATATTGTTGCAGGGCGTTACCAAACAGATTGGCGGACCAATGCATGAATTGGCTGCAAAAGTTGATGAATATGCTCGTGGGATGATCAGTGGTTCTGGATCAACACTTTTTGAAGAGCTTGGACTCTATTATATAGGTCCTGTTGATGGCCACAACATAGATGACCTTGTTGCCATTCTCAAGGAGGTTAAGAGTACCAAGACAACAGGTCCAGTTCTGATCCATGTTGTCACAGAGAAAGGCCGCGGATATCCATATGCCGAGAAAGCTGCAGATAAGTACCATGGTAAGTAACAAATTACCATGCCTAATACATTCTTTTGAGGGGTGGATGGCTGGGGATGGGGGGCTTTTGTCTGTGATCATATGGAATGAAATCTTACCTGTTCTGTCTAGCATATCTGTCAATTGATTTGAGCTATTACAGAAAGTAGAATTTTTAAATTCAAAAATGGACATTTTGACACATGTAATAACAGAGTTGATAAACTTCAATTCCCGTAAAGCCTATTCTCATATTTTCTCATGAACCACCCCATTTTATGCTTTATCATTCAATAAAGAGGATAGAAAAGAATAAATAACAATATTTTTCTTTTTCACAGGAGTGACCAAGTTCGATCCTGCTACTGGAAAACAATTCAAATCCAGTGCTCCTACTCAGTCCTACACAACATATTTTGCAGAGGCTTTGATTGCAGAAGCAGAGGTGGACAAGGATATTGTTGCAATTCATGCAGCAATGGGGGGTGGAACGGGCTTGAATCTCTTCCATCGCCGGTTCCCCACACGATGCTTTGATGTTGGGATAGCAGAACAGCATGCTGTTACCTTTGCTGCTGGTCTAGCCTGTGAAGGCATTAAACCTTTTTGTGCAATCTACTCATCTTTCATGCAGAGAGCTTATGACCAGGCATGCCCTCCAATCCTATTACCATATCTTCTTAATCAAATGCTATGGTATAATATTACAATGAAAAAGGATTTTTATTTTGACTGGATTGACCATCTGAACAATTATTGGTTATGAATTTTACTTGTTGAGCTTTAGTTCATTCCACATTTAGTTGTCTTTTTAGGTGAGAAGTTGAGGTTGAGGATGTAGACTCCAGGATTGTCATTGAAGTCCTGCATTCGGAAGAGTTGAGTTGTTAGCTTAGGGGTTCCTACTCAGACCAACTCTCATTTTGGACATTTAGTTCTCTTTTTTTTACCCTGTGTTAATAATTGCGACCTTTGTTCGTTGAAGTTGTTTACCTCATAGAAGCCAGCCACTTGTCTCATTGTGTTTACTTGTACTTTCTGCGCTTATTTCAGTTCATTAGTTTTGTGACCATTATTATTATTTAGGACCGTTATTTTCTTTGGTTATTTAGTTTTCTATTAGTTCAGTTATATTTAGGCTAATTATTTATTTCTCTGTTTTGGAGATTATATACTCATGTTAGGTCTAGGCTTGATATGAGCCTATGACCTTAGTGTCCGAGCTGAGAGTTGGAGCGTTATAATCGGGATTTAATTAATGCAACAGTAAAAAATATTCAGTTGGAATAATATACTTAAAATGAAATTTGTTCTTTATTGGGTTTTCAATTGTATTTAGTTTAATTATTTATTTCTCCTTCTTGAAGGTCCATACTCTTTGTTGAATACATTCAATCAATGTTACATTAATTAAAGTACCCTTTTTAGTCTAATCTACTTATCTTGAAATTTTAATTGACAAATTGGAAAACCTTTACTAAATAACATAATGTTAGTTGGAAAACCGATTCAAAATTATAATGTTATAATTTTGTTCATCAAGAATTCTAGTTTCTGAGAAGCCTGAATATATTTTTTTTCGGCTCTTTTAGGAATTTACTTGGCATAATAGGAATCTACGACAGTCGGATTATTGCTAAATTACGTTAAAATTTTAGTTGGATTCTGCTAAGAATGTGGTCTGGGTCTCCTACTGTAGGTGGTGCATGATGTAGATTTGCAGAAGCTGCCAGTGAAATTTGCAATGGACAGAGCTGGGCTGGTTGGAGCAGATGGCCCAACACATTGTGGAGCTTTTGATGTCACTTTCATGGCTTGCCTTCCAAACATGGTGGTGATGGCTCCTGCTGATGAGGCTGAGCTTTTTCACATGGTGGCCACAGCTGCTGCCATAGATGACAGGCCCAGTTGTTTCCGGTACCCAAGAGGAAATGGGGTGGGTGTTGAACTGCCACCAGGGAACAAAGGCATTCCTATTGAGGTAAGACTCACTGAATCTCTACATATACTGATGGAAGAGCATACAAATATAAACAGATACTTGGCAATTTGTAACAGGTTGGAAGGGGCCGAATATTGATTGAGGGGGAGAGAGTTGCACTCTTGGGCTATGGAACAGCAGTACAGAGCTGTTTGGTTGCGTCTTCTTTGCTGGAACAACATGGCTTACGAATAACAGTCGCAGATGCCCGCTTCTGCAAACCATTGGACCATGCTCTTATTCGTAGCCTAGCAAAATCACATGAAGTTTTGATTACAGTAGAAGAAGGGTCAATTGGTGGTTTTGGGTCTCATGTTGCTCAGTTTTTGGCCCTTAATGGTCTTCTTGATGGCACAACAAAGGTATGAATCTAAGACTTGCCTTCATAGTTTATATTTGAATAAAACACCTCAAGTTTTGAGTTCCTCTTTCATAACCTAGTATGGAAAATTGCCATTAGTATACTTGTTTACTCCTTCAACACCCCTGTGCAGTGGAGTCCCATGGTTCTTCCTGATCGGTACATAGACCATGGAGCGCCAGCGGACCAGTTGGCCATGGCGGGTCTGACACCATCTCATATTGCAGCAACAGTATTCAATATACTTGGACAAACAAGGGAGGCCCTGGAGATCATGTCATAGACAGATACATCAGCTTTTCATTCTCTCAACATTGTACAAATATAATATGAACTCTCAGAATTTAACCTTCTTCAATATAAAGAAATTGTGTCAGCAATAAGGCTTGAAAGTGCTTAATATAGAAATTGAATCTCCCTCAGATCTCAACTCTGAATATGAATGCTCAAGAAAAAAGCGTTGGGTAGTGTTGAATTCTTGAGTCCCTACACAGATTCCCATTAAACAAAAGCATCCAAGCATCACAACCTCTTGATATTTTTTCTATCCATACAATAAATATTTGCTTGATAATGTAAAGAAGTAAAAAATGCTAAGTGTTTCAACCAAAATGGAATATTAAAAGACACCCAAAAGATATTGGGTTTCTTTTTTTGAAAGGATGCCATGATAGGACACGGTCGGTTGCTTTCACCTCTGTATGATTCATTAGTTCCCATATTTCCTCAATTCTATTGCTGACATATCCCCAACAAAAGGGCCTTATATCCTCAAAGTGATGGATAAACATTCTCTGTACGTGTTTCATGGCTAATCGATTAGTTGACTTAAAGATGTCGATTGATTAGCTCCTGAAGCTTAGTGGAATTGGGCGGTGACTTGTAAGACGGGCTTTATTGAAATTCACGTGGGCCGCCACAAACACATGTCAACGCCGTGGAGAGTGTAAGAAGATAACTGTAAGTCTCAACACGCCGAAAGAGAGAAAATTGTCCCAGAAAAGAATCCAGCTTCGCCCAAGTTCTTTGACTAGTGATCGATCCGACTGGACTGGATGTCTATCTGAAAATACGACCAGATCAGACGTCACCCGGACAGGTTTTTTGGGTATGAATCGGATTCGAGGCGAATTTGCAAAATTTTCTAAACCTGAAATATGATTTTATCTCGTTTGTGGATTGTATTATCATGCTTATAGAGGATGAGGTTGATATGAGGATGACAGTCTTCAACCTATCCTATTATCATCCTCATGCATCATAGTCATATCTAAATTTTATTATTTTATACTTTAATCATGCTTATTTGGTATCTTAATTTTATTATTCATATGATAATTTCATTTTCTTTGAATTTATATGAGATAAATTCATTTATTTTTATCATGATTGACTTGCTTTGATTTTGATGCCTTTTATGTAATTGGCTTGTATGGTCCCGAAATCTAGGTGTCTGGAAGAAATAATCTAGGTGTCTGCAATAAAATATAATCTTTAAATTCAATAGAGGGTTTTAATCCTTTTATTTGGAAAGGAATAACCTTTCGTCATATTGCAATAAGTACATTGGGCATATTAGTAGGCCTAATCCATCTTAGTGTTTGATGAATTCAATGACGATAAATGCCTTTTTGATACTCTAATTTTTTGGTAGAAAATCATTAATAATGTCTTTCACGTTTACTTTAAGAGATCAAATCGGAGAATTTCTATAATATTCAATGAATTCAACTATATTCAAGTACACACTACTATTCATGAATCGAAGATAATTATACAAGAGACAAACCTCCCAATGCAACAGTACTAAGTCGAAAATTCTTCCTCTCTACATTACCGAGCATGCATTTGCATTCTCCTCGTTGAACATCTCAAACGCCGCACTGTCTGTCCAGTCCCAACATATCAATGACTCCACAGTATTCTCTCTCGATTCATCGTCATCACTGGACTCATCATCTTTTTCTTCTTCAGTGACCAGAATCTCTACCCTCTTCCCTGTCTTCTTCTTTAGTTTCTTCAATATTTTCTCAGGGTTGATCGCCCCTGTCACTGTCGCCTTGTGTTTCTTCATGTCTGTGGTAAACTTCTCCACCCCTTGAAAAAAAAAAAAAAAAAATTAGTAGAACTTCCATGAAAATTGTTGAATTGAAAGTTGGGGACATGGAGAGAGACCTTTACACTTGGAGATGGCCTTGGCAACGCTTCTTTCACATGCATTACAGTGCATTGAGACACTGAATTCTGCAACCACCACCTGTGTGTGGGAAAGAGGATGAAACAATGCAATTTCATGACTATAAATTTGAAGGAAAAATCGAAGATTCAAAATGGGTTGAAGAAAATCTTACTTTCTCTTCATTTTTTTCCTTGTCATTTGCCATTGCAAGTGTGGAAAAGAGAAGGTGACGAGAAAGAAAATGAAAGGGTAATTCGGTAAATGTGTAGAGTTGGTTAAAGCAGTTACTTTGACCATCTTCAAATTCAAAATTTTGCAGAGATTTTCAATTTGTAACTACGTTTGGTTTTGGAAAATTCGTGGGAAAATGTGAGGGCAAAAAATTAGGAAGGAAAAGTGGAAAAAAAAAAAAGGAAACTAAAAAATAAATTCAAAATCAATAAATTATTTTTATATGTTTTTTCAAACTTATTTCACTTAATTTGCTCTAAAGATTAAATAATTTTAAAATACATAAAATTTTAATTAAATTTAATTATATTTAATTTTCTTTAAAAATTTTTATGATGAAACCAAACATGAAAAAACCATTTTCCTTAATATTTTTTTATTTCCTTAAAACTTTCCAGGAACCAAACATAGCCTAAGGGATTTCAACCGGGTCATTATATATCAAACTCCAAATCTACAAACATGTCATTGATTTTTTGTTCTTTTTCATTCAAATATGCTATTGTCTAACGTTAGGGTTTGAATTTTTTTTCCCTTCATCTTAATATCATTCTAAATCTCATTTATTACCAATATGAAAAAAAAATTGATTATAATTTGTAAATATTGTAGAAGGAAAATTTTAATGTATTGAAAAAAAAGGGCATACTCAATTCAAAATTTGAGCCACTGAAATATTTTAAGAAATGAGATCAAAATATTAAAGAAAAAAAATACATGAATATAACAAAATAGAATCAATGCAAGGATATAAAGTAATAAGATTTTTTTAAGTACTATATAAGTTTTTTCTCATTGACCGACACTTTTTATATCATATTGGAAGCACCTTAGAGCTTTTTTGGGATTTTTTTTTTTAAAAAAAATTAGAATATATTTAATAATTTTTTTTTTAAGAAATCATTCTAAAGGTATAATATTTTTTTAGAATATATTTTAATTATTTTCATTTGTTTTATGAAAAATGATTTTAAAATAAAGCATGGTAGAAAAATATTACTTTTAGGGTTATTTGATAAATAAAAAAAAATCATTCAAAAACACAAATATGAAAGAATAATCTCTTTTTAAAAAACATGAAATATAACCTCATTTGGACCAAAATATTATTCAACAATTTTTTATTCTCATCTCTCTTTGAGTACTTGTTGAATGAAAATTTTAAGGGCAAAAATGTAAAATTAGATTATATGTACCATTTTTTATACATAAAAATGATGTCTCCTCGGGTGTTATTTCATCTATTTTAATTAAATATTTTTATTTTTTAAAAACATTTGAAAACGAATGTAATAAGTTGAAAATATTTTAAATTTTGAAATATATTTTAAAAACTATTCTCAAACATTATTTTTTTATCCAACCAAATAAGATCGAGATTTATGGATCAAAGAATGGATTCCCGGGTATTAGAATGGACATGACTTATTTCTATTTCTGATCAACAATATAAAAAAATTACGATACATGGATATTATTCATCATCCTTCAGATGAAGGTACCATTAAACCTTAAATGATTCAAGATCTAGCAATCAAACTTAATATTAATTTACTACCCCACACTGTTTCCTAATCTCTCCAGCCTTTCCCGTAAGCACTCCTATAGCCGCCATCTTCTTCATTGACTTACCAAACTCGTCCAAGAAAGCCCTGGGTTTTCGCAGCTGTTGCACTGTCTTGCTGGAAGCCCTGTCTGTGAGTAATGCAGCATCGGATTGGAAGAGACCCTTATTCTGGACAAGGATATTGAAATAACTACTGTCAAACGAGCCTGAACTCTGAGGATCCATCTCCACGGTTGTTTGGGCGTTGGCTGGATTTGGACACTGTGCCTTGAGTGATTCAATGTAGGTTGCATTCAGTGAAGGGTCTGCATCGCCTTTGCCTGTGAAGTTGTAGAGCCTCCTCGAGAAAGTGCCGCAGTGGGCAAACCCAATGGTGTGTGCGCCTGATCAAGTATATATCAGCAGTAGTTGTAACAAGATCTATAGCTGATTAAGAATTTAATTGTATATATACCTGAGAGTGCCACTAGATCGTTGACATTAAGACCTTTCTTGACGAATAGTTGTTTGAGAGTGGTGAAGTCTGAGAAGGGTGAAGGTATGTTTCCATTGACTTCAGAGGCTAGAGAAACGTTTCCATCTCTTCTTCCAGTGAGAACATCCCACAAGGGGGTTCGGGACTGCAAAATTAATGTAGGAATGTTAAGGTTTCTTCTGATATTTCCTAGTACTACTGCATGCATGCAGCCAAGACTAGTTAGTTATATACATATATATATATATATATATATATATATATATATATTGATGGTGAAGTACTTACTGGGAAGGAGACAGCATCACGAGCAGCCAAGGCGAGAATATCAGCACAGGAAACCACTCCTGGGCAAGCCTGCTCAAGTTTGGACTTTATATCATTGATTTCATCGTAACCTGAGAGTGAAAGATTGGGTCTTGCATCCTTCTCAGCCTGATCAGTACCGACTCTATCCAATAGTATAGATGCATCACACCCCTGCAGTGCAGCCACAATTTCAACAAACAATGTGATGAACATCAGAAAAAAGGGACTATGCTTTTCAAATGGGTACTTTCCCATTTTATCTGAAAATGCGTAAGGGGATGATGGGCTTTATACCCTAACAAAGCAGTCATGGAACTGCATTCTAATCAGTTTAGCAGCCAGAGCAGGGTTAGCTTGAACCTTGATCCTTGTAAGGTTCCTTACAACATTCTCAGCTTGTGGACACGAGGTCTGCTTATAGAAGTTCTTCCTCAACCCATCTGCATTGCAAATTCGAACCACTCCAAATACAAGAAGAGAAACCAAGAGAATGAGAAGGCATTCTCTAGCTGACCTCATTCTTGTTGAAGGCAAGCAAGAAAAAAAACACCTAGCAAGTAATACAACAAGTAGTCAGAAGTAGTAAGAAAAGCAAAGGCACACAAGCTAAGCCCCCATTATAGTTCCTTTTATAGGCAAATCAAATCATTATCAAGAGGTTGAGAGGTCTAGGGTTGTTAGAGAGGAGAATAGATAATCACCTCAACTTGCCCTTAGCCCTAGGCTTTGCTTGTGGGTTTTTTCAAACATTCATTAAATTTTTTATGTTTTCAAAGCGATGGCAATTTTCCACCCTTGTTATTATTGTTTAATGGTTTTGAGCTCCTTCCTTGAAGTTGAATGCATGAGAATGGCGGCCTCATCTGAAGTCCAATGATCCAAATAAATAATTATAGTATTGTTCAGTACAGGGATGTGAAGATAGACCTAGATAACCATTGTCACTAGAAAATAAGAGTGACGTATACGTCACATGCTGAACACTTGACATTCAAGGATAGGAGCTGTTCCTTTGAAATCTTCTTGTTTGGGTTAGGTATTCATTTAGATGAAGGAGAATGGAGAAGCTAGTGGCCATATTCCTAGTTTAGTTCAAATCCAAACGTTTTCTTACTTAATCACGTTCATTTGCGACAGCAGTGGCACGCGGCGCCATGATTCTCGCTGATTATTATAAGGGTTGCCCGGATCAGACCCTTGGTTTCTTTGACTTCCTAAGTTTGAACGCAATTCTTATCCTAGACTATTCACACATTTTTGTATTCTGTGCCCTGGTTTTAATTAGATGGACAAAGTCTAGCCCATGGAAGTCCATATACCAGCCTGGCCTCAAACACACGAACCAATGCCATATATATTAATTAACTCCCTTCTTTGGAAAATATGTAGAGGTGTTTAACTTAATTGTAAAAAGAAATAAATAAATAGATAAAAATACATAATGGTTGAATCATTTAGGTTACGTTTGGTCCTGTAAGCTTTGAAAAAAGATACAAGGGAAAAAAAAATTAAAATTAAATAAATTATCGAATTGATTTTCTTTTCATACATAAAAATTAAATAATTTAAGAATATACAATGTTGGCCTTGGCCCTTGGGGACTGGATAATTTCACTGAGACATGCATCATTCATCCAACCTAAAACCTAGCCAAAATCTATCATTACCTTTCGGGTAAAGAAGACATTAATGCAACCGTTATACGTTGATTAGGACATATAATCATTACATAAACCTATAATGATTGATCATTTATGATGACTAAATAATTGGTCACTATGGGTAAATGAGCATTGAAGTCGCGAAAAATATTAATCACAAAGGTAAAACCAACGTTATGAGATCCCTCCCCTATAAAAGAGCATCAAACCTTGAGAACAAAAGGTACACACAAAAAGCCTATACCAAAACTCTACTTAAAAATGATCCACACTGACTTCGCCATAGGAGGGACGTGCCCAAGACAATCATTTGGTCGTGTACCAACATATAAGTTTCTAAATAATTGTAATTACATATTTGTTCATAATTTTTATAATTAAACCAAACATAAAACAAATCGTTTTCTTTGAACTTTTTCTTTCCTATCCTTAGCATTTGTTTGAAATCAAATGTAGTGTTAGTGTCATGACTCAGATTTTTAAAAATCTTAACTGAGTTTATCAATGGATATTTGAGAGTCGATCAAGATCAAAGCAACACTATGGGTGTTTGAAATGGTTGATTGCCTACTTCAAGAAAAATCCAAAATTAAATATAAGACTCTGGACGGGAGAAGTCCACTCTTTCTTATGGGCATCGTTCTGTGAATCAAATTGTAACATTTAATTGAGCTTATTGTCAACGCTGCTTGGTTTGAATTCAGAAGTTTTCCCTCTCAGAAGTCTTCGCCCTGCCTCTCACAGGCTAGCTCATATAACAAAAGGATAGTATAACATCTATATGTAAAGCTAACTAATATTCATAAAAAAAAATGATCACCTCTCAAGGACAGTTCCTCATTGTGGATAGCAGGAAAGAAAATTCGATGGAACATGACTCGTTCAGTCTCTTTACATACATGACTCGATCCGTATGCATGGTAGCAAGATCAATTGTTCCGAAATCACTCGATCCAATATTAGTTTAGTTGTTAGTACACAGCAAAGACCACATTTGATTACCCAAATTCATTGCCACAACAAGAAGAACAATAATTTTAATTAATACCAATCCAACAAACAGACATTAATTAATATTACTGAGGCCACCAAGGTTCCGGCATTAACAAGTCCACAGTGCTTCCGAATCTCTCCTTCATCTCCAGTAAGTACACCAATACCTCCCATCTTCTTCATCGATTGAGCAAAGCGCACAAAAAATAATCGGCCATGCTGTGGCATTTCTACCATCTGAGCCGACTGGGGGTTGGTGAGCAGCGTTGCATCAGACTGAAACAGGCCCTTGTTTTTGCTGACAATCTTGAAGTAATGGCTGTCAAAGGAGAGTGAGCTCTGGTCAGGGTCCATGTCTACAGTTGTTGATGGATTAAGAGGGCTTCCACACTCCCTCCTTAGTGTGTTTGCGTAATCTGGGTCGAGTGAAGGATCCGCATCCCCCTTTCCTGTGAAATTGTATAGCCTCCTTGCAATCACACCACAATGTGACACTCCAATTGTATGTGCCCCTACATAATTTTGATTCTTTCAGTAGTATAAAAAGTTATATAATGAAATAAGCACCATGATTTTACAAAAAATACATTTTTTTTTTACCTGATAAGGCTACAAGATCCATAACGTCTAGCTCTTTGCTTGCAAAGAGCTGCTGGAGAGATGTGAAGTCTGCTGTGGGTGGCGGTAAGTTGCCGGGGATATCCGAGGCAAGCGAAACTCTTCTGTCTTTCCTCCCGGTTAGAACCTGCCACATGGGTCATTGGAACTGCTTATGTAGTTCCATGGTGCTAATTACAACTGTGAGTAACTTCACAATGATCTTCTTAGTTTAAACAAAGGTTTGGTTACTTCATTAATTTACGCTCAATTTTGATTAAGCTCGGAACTTACTTGGTACGAAACAGCATCCCGAGCTGCCAGAGCCAGGATATCAGCACATGAAACCACTCCAGGACACTCTTCTTCAATTTTAGCTTTGATATCATCAATAACATCGTATCCTGACAATGACTGGTTCGGTAACGCTTCTTTCTCAGCAGTTGTATTTTTAGTTGAATCTAATAGCACTGATGCATCACAGCCCTGCAACATATATGTGTTACACATTAAAACCTGCAATTGAATTCAAGATAGAGGGAAATTAACTAAAGATAAAAGACGGGATACCCGAACAAAACAGTCATGGAAATGGAGCCTTAGTAGCTTGGCTGGCAGGATAGAGCTAGCTGCAACCTTGCTCCATGTGATATCCCTTACAATGGTTTCAACTGAAGGACAACTCTTATGATAAAACTTCATCCTCAGCTGATCTTGTCCATTGCAAACCCCAACAACTGTACAGACTACAAGAGTTAGAAGCAAGGAAACAAAGCTTGGCCTCATCTTCAAATACTAAACAAACAATTCTCAGAATGTTCTCTGTTGGTCGGATGAAGAACTAGCCACCATAGAACACCGTATATAGGCATCCCTCACCAGCAACCACCATGAGAAAACCTTGTACAAAATTTATGACATTAAGGCAACTTCTCATTTTGATAATACAACTTTGCACGTCCAATGTCCCTGCCTTGTCTTGTACTAAGGCACCCTTTCTAAGGACATGGCTGACCACTTAATATATAGTATATAGAAATATATTCGAGGAGGTGTTTTCCTCTATTATGAAAAAAAACTACATTAGTCAAATGCCTTGAACCTGAAATGATTGTAGTTGTTTGATAAAATTAATGAGCTTCAAAAATTGTTTCAAAGCTCTTCGTGGCATTGCATATGATGAACCTTTGCCATATAAATGGAAAGTCAAACACCAAAATTCATCATTTTTCTCTTTATTAATCTTAAATATCCGAATAACTTGTCTGATTGACTTTAGAATTATCATAATGCTGGGACTAGCATATAATTCAATCAATAAATGAAATTAGTTGTGGGGATCTTCCATGATTAGTTTCTCATTCATGTTTGAGAAATTTAAGGGAAAAAATCACTTTTTTCTTTCTTTTACACCCCTGTCTGGTCCTGGTTTCCTTTTCCATTGTCAATCTCTTCCATCTCTCAACTTCTCTTCTTCACCTAACCACTAATTTCTTTTTTATCTGCCAATTAAAATTTTCATCTCCCAAATTCACTCTCTCTCTCTCTTTTCAACTTTAGCTTTCCCTCTTCTATTTTTTTTGAACTAAAAAAATGCATGTGAAAAATTCAAGACCAAAATGAAGGTTGGAAAAAAAAAAGAAAAAAAAATAGAAATGAGGATGGACATAAAAGTGCATGGGCTAGAAGCAAGAGGGCCAAAAGGAAGAAATGACTCATATACGTTGAGTCACTAGAGTGGATTTGCCAGAGCTAGCTAGGCTCATAACAAAAACACAAGGAAACTAATAATATGAAAGGGAGACTTTTATTAGATAATTCAAAAGGAAGAAGCCACTGTTACAAGTTCAAACCACATAATAACACTCCCTTAAGAATTCACCACACTACACTTCTTCCTTATTTCTCCTGATTTCCCTGTAAGAACTTGGATCGCCCCCATCCTCTTCATGGACTGACCGAACGCGGTGAAGAACTGTGTGGAGCTTAGCATCTCGTTCACAATCTTAGTGGATCCCTTGTCAGTCAGTAGTGAGGCATCGGATTGGAAAAGACCTTGTTGTAGTTTTAATTTTGAGAAGTAATGGGTGTCGAAGGATTGAGAGCTTCCAGGGTCCATCTCCACTGTGGTTGTGTCGTCTGAGAGAGACTGACATTTTGTTCTCAAGAAAGCAGCATAGGTTGAATTTAAAGAAGGATCTGCATCGCCCTTTCCAGTGAAATTGTATAGCCTGTTGCTGAAGAAATTGCAGTGTCCAATGCCTATAGTATGTGCTCCTGATCAAAACCAAACACTAAGGTGTGAAACCCACTTGAAAAGTTGTGCAGATTCGTTTACAAAGCCCTTTGTTTTGTCCATGACATGGCCAAAAATAGGATTAATTCCTCTAAGGTTGGTGGGATTGCTGCTACAAAACCAGCAGGAATAGCAACAAGACTGTTTCCTAATGGAATTAATGCGTAGTATTTAAGTATATATGTAAGTTTTTATTATCTATATATTTCTATATTTTTTTACCTGATAAAACAACAAGGTCCTGAACCGTGAGGCTTTTCTTGGCGAAAGCTCGTTTAAGGGTTATGAAGTCGGAGAATGGTGAAGGGATGTTGACAAGGGTCTCAGAAGCTCGCGAAATGTTGCCGTCCCTTCGACCAGTCAGCACTTTCCAAATCTATTTATTGAACTGCAATAATCTCCCCACCATCCCTGAGTATACATTAAATATTTCTCAAACAAATGCATTATATATATGACTGGGCATCCTTTCAAGTACCATAACTTACTTGGAAGGAAACAGAATCTCTTGCGGATAAGGCAATGATATCTGCACAAGAGACTACTCCAGGACAGGTCTTCTCCAGTTGGGCCTTCACCTCCTCAATGAAATCAAACCCCCTCAAACTCAGGTTTGGGATTGAGTCCTTCTCAGCTGTGTTATTTGCGGTGGAATCCAGCAACACAGAAGCGTTCGCAACCCTAAGAAATAACCAACCAAACATCATATGCATGCTTGTAAAAATGAATGAATTTGCGAAGAAATACATGCATGCATGCATTGAATTCTACGTACGTACCCTAACAAAGCAATCATGGAAGTGCATCCTCAGCAACTTTGCAGGCAATGCAACATTGCTAGCAACACGGTTCCAAGTCATGTTCCTGATTATCTCCTCAGCGAGGGGACAACTCTTCTTGTAGAAGTTCTTCCTCAGCTTACCTCCATGGCAAACCCCAGATACTGCTACAGATATCAACAAGAAAATTAAGCCAGTCCTCATCTCTCTCTTTATCTCTCTATGGATCTATAGCTGTAGCTACTGCACCACCATGCTCCTACATTGCATCCTTATATACAAACAAATTAAGGATCTCGTGTTCTTGGAAACGTTTAATGATCAATGCTGGGAAACAGGTAAGCACCATTTTAATAATCTCAAAGACCTCGACCAATCATAATCAAGTTGACCACTTAGCTAATTAATACTGATCCGAAGAGCACAACCTGTCTTATTTTATTTTTAATTTGAGTTTCCAGTCCAAGTTTTAGTTGGAAATGATTATTTCTGAAAGTCATCCACTAGTTTGAGCTTAATTCCGATTCTTTATTTTATTTAAAATCTTAAAATAATTAATCTAAATTATTTTGTAATACATTCCCAAATAGACCATAATTTTGGTATGATACTGAAAAATAGTTCTTAAGAACTCTTTTTAAATCCATTATATAATGTTTTGTAAAATAAAAACCGGTTTAAAAATTTGAAATATTTTTAACATGATTCTTATAAGTTCAAATATTTTTTAAAAACAACTTTTATGTATAGTGTTTAATTTATTTTCAATTATTCTTCATATTTATATAACTATTTTATAAGACAACACTGCTCATAAAATGAATTAATAATAATAAAAAATTAAAATATATTATTAAAAAAACACTTCTTATTTCATATTATTAAAAATAAAAAACTGTTTTTCTAAAACATAGAGCCTGTTTGATCGATTTAAAAATAATTTTTTGTTTTTAAAATTTTCTAATGTTATTTAGATGTTATTCTTTGAAAATAATTTTTAAAAATAAAGTGAAATAAAAAACAATTTTTAAAGAACAAATAAGAATTGTTTTTATCCATTTTTAAAAACAAAAAGAAAACATGTTACCTATGATTAATCCAAGGAACTTAAACATATACGAAGGAGCAAATGTCAAAGTTTGAGGGAAGTCGTTTAGGAATGGCAATTTTACGGGTAAATCGGGTCACCCGCCCCACCCCTATTGGGATGGGTATGGGAATATCCTATTCAGGTATATAATAGGTTTGGGGAGTATATAAAAACCCAAATCAAGTTCGGGGCGGGGATGGGTTTTGTCATTAATGCCCCCACCCCATATATGAATTACCAATTTGCCCTTATAGCATTACAAAATACCCAAAAAGTCTTCCATATATATAATTATTTCTTCCTCAAGATCCAGGATTCTTTTGCTTGGAAGACAATAAGAGAGCTTTCGTTGTCTCATTTCTTCTTGTTTTCTCATTTCTTCCTTAATTACTTCTTCCCATTTCACCCAAAAAGCACAGTTTTTGCTCTAAAAACCAGAATGCCAAATTCATAGACAACAAATTATTAGGGTTTCTATGGATTCCTCATTTCCAAGTAAGAAAACCCTAAGTTTTGAGGCTTTGTTAAAAATGTCTTGTTTTTCATATTTTTCTTGTTTTAGTTTATGGGTTTGAGATTTTTTGGGTTGTTTATTTGTAGATCTATGTATTTTGTTCTCATATGTGCAGTTTGCAGTTTTGTTGTACAACAAATACTTGATTAAATATGGATGAGGAGACAACACAATATGGGTGTCGTCGAAGTATGAATCATTTTGAAAGAGATTCTTTGTAGCTTAAATATGAAAACCCATATAGTATTTATTGAAATTCCAGAGACACATGTTCTGTAAAAACATTATTCCTGAAAACACATTTGGAACGGGGATGAGATTATCAGCTTAGGGGACACCAACTCGCTCCATCCCAGGCTTGGAATGTGGATGGGAAAAAAATTATATAACCGGGACGGAAATAGGGTAGGGATGGCCCATCCCATACCCGCCCCATTGCCATTCCTAAAGTTATTGACAAACAAGACGTAGATAACAATAAAAGATTGTCATGCATCGTATTTTGAACGGTGACTTAACCGCGTTATTTGGATTTCTAATCCCACTAACCATGGGAGCAATGACGATTCGATGAGCACGTGACTCTGCTCCTGCTTGGCACTGGTCGGTCATATTATTATCATATCATAAGCTCCTATAACATCATATATTATTGCTATTATTATGAATATGCAGAGTCACGAGCCAATGACGGTGTACCTTAGTTCACACTCCCCGCTAATCAAGCTGACGACAAGTATATATATACACTATGCGTAGATACAGCTCATATTCTGGGGGTTTAATTATCAATGCATGGTGGGTTGATTAATGGTGCTTAGCTTCTCTGCAACGGAGCCAATGTCTAACCTCCTTATAATAAGACTTGCGGTGGGGATCCACGTTTTCTTTACCGCTCTCTATTTTCTTTGTAATTGGGTTGGTTGGAGCATGGTCCGTGAGTTACCACTTACCACCCCTATTATACGTAGTTTATATATAAAATTTATTTTTTAGATTATAATTTTTTTATAAACTTGTTAAATGCATTTATTTTTAAAAAATTTACTTAAAATTATACAAAATAAAGAATAAATTTATAAGATATAAAAGGGTCAAAATCTGACTAAACTTAAAAGGCACCACGTGACGAACACTCGTCTTTAATATCTTGAGAAAATAGGTAAGCTCGATAACTTAATTTAATAAATGCATCTTTCTTTTTTACGAAAAGACACAAAACTACCCAAAAGTTAAAAACGTTTAAGAAGAACCATTATTGAAGTTGTTTACCACTAAAATAATACTTGTCATTAAATGACATTCGACCTATAAAGCTAAAAAAGCATAAATAAAGGTCTTACTACATCACATAGCCAAGCCAACTCGATTTTCCTTTTCATTATCATTTTGTACTAAATCCCTGAAGAGAATCTCTATATCTTCATAGTGTTAACTAATGAAATTTGAAATCAATAATGGTTAAATATATTTAAACTAAACCCAAATTTAGGGGATTCAATTGAAATTAATCTTTTCTTTTTATGATTTTTTTTCTATTTTAGGGGGACCATTAATAATAGAAATGATGTTAGATTTGATACACTTCTTGTTAATCATTTTTAAGGTGACAAACAAAGTATCTTTTGTGACTTTTAAGGTTGTAATTTACTTTGAAGATGTGAAGTAAATCATTTTTAAGGCTACTATTAATCTATTAAGTAATAATTTTCAAATGACAAATTATTAAACTTTTAAGTCAAGGATAGTGATGGATGATTAATATTTTTTTAAAGGAATAATTTTTAAAATAAAAAGTATATATATATATATATATATATATATATATATATATATATATATAAAGATCGATAGATATTGTTCTCTCTAAGTTAGGTTGTACCGAATTAATACATTTTCCCCTTAGTATGTGCTAACTTAAAGTCCAAACCTTACTTAAACATAAATACGCTTATAAAAGGAATTAGGGTTACTCTTATCATGATTTGAGTTAGTATCTAGTTTAGCCATAAAATAATAATCAATACCTAATAGAGAGATTATGTTTGTTCCCGTAGAATACCATGAATCCTTTTTATTTACCTTTTTCATAATTTTTTAAAAAAAATTCTAGAACCAAATATAGCAACAAGGTTTTCAAATGTTGAATAAAAATCTTTACATTAATTGCATTTTGTGACATCCTGCATAAATTAATTGGATTCCTAACTACAATCTTAAATTAAAGCTACAAAAATTGGTTGTCATTTTGATCACTCCAAATTAAGGGGGAGCCGAGAAAGGCTAGGAGGAGGGGCATGGAATCAAAGCTTTCTTATAAGAAGGAAATAACTTTACCACTAAACTAGATTTATCAAATTTGTGTAAGCTTTAACATGAGAGAGAGAGAGAGAGAGAGAGAGATTTCAAGGTGGACACTTGATCGAACAGAAAATAAAATCAAGGCTCTTGTGCTTTGCTTAATATATATAAAAAAAAAACGTTCATTTATTAATACCGAAGATTTTCATAATCCTCCTATAAATTTGAACGAATGACCCTATAAAATTTCCAAATCAAATTACTTGTTTAGAAGAAAATTCCAAAAAGTAATTGAAAAGAAAAAGGTAAAAAGTTGCCATCATCAATAACAAAAAATAAATAAACAAATAAATAAATACAAAAATACAGAGAATTTCATGGGTACCCTTGTTCCAAGCAAGTCTCCCAAAATAGCTTGTTTTCCATATCCTCCATCATCTCCTTTCTCCTAACTCCACCTGAGTTTACTTCCTCCTCCTCTCTTCCCACAAACCCTCCCAATCTGCTCCCGCTGTTATCATCGCTGGGATCTCTTACCTCATCTCCATCATCAGACTCATCAACCTGATCTTCAAACCCTAGTGTAATCTTGCTGCTTGATGACTCTGCATCATCAACTGCTGCTGCATTATTAATACAGCAGATTGTCACAAGTGAGTGATCATCATCTTCTTCACAATCTTCCTTATCATCAGAGTCTCCACTGCCTTCAAAAACAAACAAGGAAGACACATCAATACCTTCCATTTGCTCTCTCTTTCTCTCTAGATCTCCTCTATTCTTCTTTACTAGTACTGGGTTATATAGCCATATATCAAAACTCGCTACTATTACTGACCTATCCATTAAAGGGCAGGGTGCGGTAGGTTCTTCCTGCATCACACTTTATTATTAATTATTATAGTATTAATTTGGGTGGGGTTGAAGTCATCCATCCATATCCTTTCAAGTTCCATGTTTTTCCACATGAAGATCGAAGATGGAAGTTGGGAGCGACTCATCCTTACTCTATCAGACATGTATATCTGAACCCACCTTCGATCGCATCAGTCTTTCATGAAGATACGGTCAAAAGTTTGCATGATTGGGGTCTTATATCTACAAAAAATTGCCATCACTTTGAGATAAAGATTATGATGAAGTTGTAAGTTGCAAGAATCAAATCACCCACCCCAGGAGAAGGTCAGTAGAAGTTTCCTGTGGAGACGTCATCTGTATAGCTGCATCCTGTCACTCCCCACTTCCTTTCTGTCCTAGACTCTTAGTGTGACCTTTCCAAAGTCTCTCTAACTATTCATTTGATAAGTATTCAAAGGGTATGTTTGTTCGAGGGAAATAAAAATAAGAGAGATGCCTGTAAAAGAAAATAGGAAATAAAAATAAAAATAAATTTAAATTAATAAATCATTGTTATATATTATTTTAAATTCGTTTTATTTATTTTAATTTTTCATATAAAAATTAAATAATTTTAAAATATATAAATTTTGACTAATTTTAATTATTTTTTATAATACAATTAAATAAAAAAGTATTTTTTTAATAATTTTTTTATATTTTTCAATAACCAAATATCACTTGTATGTTATTAATTTTTTTTTAAAATGTTACTTGCTTCTATTTTTACAATTTTTTTTATGATTTTATAAAAATTAAAAAGTATGATATGCAGATTAAATCCAAATCCTTTAAATTTAAAAAAAAAATTGGTAATTGAATATGATATCAAAACTTGATTTATCTGAGAGGTTATGAATTTAAAGTTTAAACCATCTTTTTGTAATTTACGTGTTTTTGTAAACATGATACAAATGTATATTATAGATGATACTAAAGCACCAACCATTTTTTAATTTAATAAATAGATGAAAAATTATTTAGATTTATTAAAGCTCATTTAAATCTGAAAAATAATTTATCATATAGTTTTAGTGGAGACTAAGGAAAGGGGATGGAGGTGTGTAATTTTTGGGTAGAGTGGGCGGCCACTATCTTCGGTTTTGCCGACCTACCAAATAATAAGATGCCACATTACATTCAAAGGTTGAAAAAGATAGACTAATGGCCTATTGGTTGGTGCCTTGGTGATTCTGTGTGATGTTAATTTCAAGTCCGAAGCCCAATTAATTTGGATTAGACTAGATGATGCGTTTAACCACTTGTAAAGAGCGGTGACCAACGCTAATCCTAGTGTGATCAAGGACTTGTTTGAATTTAATTTGGTACGATGATTTTTTGAGTAATATTTTTAATATACTTTATGCGATGCAGTGGGAAAACAGAATGCAGAAAGCCTAAGCCGGAGCCGGGTGGGCCAATGGCACAAGAGGGCCAAGAAAGATGTTTTTGACGGTGTAAGAAAATTAGTTTTGACTATAGTATATTACCTTGAAAAAATAAGAATAAAACTTAATATTTATTAATTAATTATTTAAATTATTAATTTAAAATTTATTACTTAATTTTATTTTAAATATTAAGATCTTTCGATAAAATTAACTCAAAATTTATTCCAAATTAGTAAATTGACATATTTATTTTCATAAATTATAACTAAACTGAAAAAGCTCGATAAAGATCATCATTCAGGTAATTAAAACAAATTGTGATAAAAAAAAATAATATGATGATATAAATTTAAGAATAAATTAATTATTTTTATTTATTATTTTAAACTAATTTTTATTTTAAAACATACCATTAAATTATTTTATCAAATATACTTAATAATTTAAATTAAATCATTAAATAACTTTAAGTTATTAAATTAGTTTACTAAACACCCACTTAGTCTCGGTGTATGAGAATTAATAGTTTGGTATTGGGTGCAAAGGGAATAAGTGGCTTGGTTGCTTGTTTGTATTTGAGCTATAATTTTGATGTTTTATTTTGTATGAATTGTGGCTATCTTTGGCTTTTAAAAATTTTGGGAGAAAATGCAAGAAGGGAAAAAGAGAAAAACAATAAAAGGAAAATAAAATAAGCGAAGGCAAATAAAAAATCCCTTAGGCCTGAAAATTCCAGCCAATTAAAAGCCATGAATATTACAAAAAGGACCAACATAAGCAATACAAAGAACGTGCCAGGGCTTTTCTTCGAGAGCACAAAAATGTAAATTTCGAATTTCTTGAGAGGAAAAAAAAAAAAAAAACCACCAAGCAACAAGCGTCACATCTATTTTCCAAAAACTCTGCCACATGTGGAATACTTTATTGGATTAAAAAAATTCAAAATTAATATAATGTGCCAGTTCAGTTATTCCACTAAACAACATGCAGCATAGCTGTAAAGGATGATAATGCATCTCCAAGCATTATAGCTCATGTTGACCTTCTTCCGCCATTATCCATCGTCTCCCTGCAGAGAGAAGCCAAGAATTAGAAAATCAGCTCTTTTTTCTGGGTTGGTAGGGAGACGGTGCCCTAGTTCAAGTTGAATCTATACGGCTAATAAGATCGGCTGTGTCCATCTGATACCATGATCCAATC
The DNA here is from genome assembly GCF_004353265.1 of Vitis riparia. Classification (NCBI taxonomy): domain Eukaryota; kingdom Viridiplantae; phylum Streptophyta; class Magnoliopsida; order Vitales; family Vitaceae; genus Vitis; species Vitis riparia. The sequence goes on along the minus strand of NC_048435.1, from coordinate 3,423,204 downwards.
AATGGGACGCTTGAATAATTGATCGCACACCAAAACCCTGGATTAAGAGGACCAAATAGCACAAGTGCACATCAGCACAATTTGGTTCAAGGCTGTGAACCAACCAAAAGTTGGTCAACAAAATGGAGAGGCTGAATAACAACGGTGGTAGTCAGGCATCAGTGACCAGCCATACAATTTCAAAATTGGTACTAGAACTCAGGGATTCTATACCATCCTAATTTCCTAAGCTTTTACTTAACAAATGCATTCTTCTATATAACAAATCTTAGGTCCTTACATGCAATTGAACCATTCAAGGAACTAATGGGTATGTAAAGCAAACCTCAAAAACTGAGAAAGCTAGGAATCTTTTCTCTCTATGGCATCCTGATGTCTCCAAGGATTGAGAGCTTCTTTAACAGCCTGAGCTTCTGTGGAACCCTCCCAAGCTAGCTTCTCCGACTCCAAAACAGTCACTTTATCATCTGCATGACATTTAAATAAATTAAAAGAAAAAAAAAACAACTAAAAGTTAAAAATGAAGATTTATTGTACTTGTTGAGGCAAATTATGTATTTCGATGAAAAAATTTTAATATGAACAAAGCCAAAGAAAGATGAAGTGAATAAGTAGCAAGAGAAGAAAAGGTAACAACTGTTCACTTCCTTCCAATCAAAAACAAGTGATTGAGGTACCTCAATCAACTTCTTTTACTTCAATCATTTAGATCATCTGGATTGAAGGGTCAAAGTAGTAGTTCTAGACCAAACCACACTTGAACCATATTCAACATTTTACGGTGGTGGAAATGATGCTTGTACTACATGACCCAAATAACGTGAAATGGCTAAAGGATTCTTGCACCAGACTCCAAGAAATCAAGATAAATTTTTGTCAAGCTGACTAAACTGTTGTTCTCTCTTTCCCAATGCTGCTAGGATCTTTTCAAAATCTTTAGAGCACTCATCAAAATGAAAATTTAATCCCTAATGAAGAACATCACATCATCAAAATCTATACCCCTGGCAGACAACCATTTTCTTCAGATCTTCTCATAAATTTTTACATCCCAATGAAGCAGTCATCAAAAATTCAATGACCTTTCCATCTCTCGAGATCAAAATCAAATTTTCATTGGCAAACACTGCCCCATGTTGTTGGATTGTCTGCCTAAGAAAATGTTTGTTTCCTTCAACTGAACTCACTAATACTGCAATTAAGGTGTGGAAATATGTTGTTTCCCAATACTGTACTTGAAAACCCTACTTTAAGTTGGAACAGACATAATTTCATTCAAGTATGGGAGTAATGAATGAATTCCATGTCTCAAAGCAGAAAACATTTTCCAACAAGGAAAAACTCCCTAACATGGATTTCACATCTCCTTGAGGAATCGAATTGAGAATAACTCATTTCAAACCCTAATATCCAGGATATTCGCATCCATGTTATTCTAATATGCTAGACCTTAACCTCAGTAGTATGCCTGACATTCACCTTTAATGGATTTCAAGTGAAACAGACACAACACCTCCTCTCAAAATTGGTTAACACTACCAACTTCTTCTTAAGATTTGTCTTTTGCCACTAGATTTGATAACCATTCAACTAATTGATCATAGTGAACAAAAAGAGGGAAAAAAAATGCTGAGCATCAATTGATGGCATATGATCTCCCTAAAACAATCATGTTTGAAGGACTCTTCCAAACTGGAACTTGGGCCATATTATATCTTGAATGGTTCCATAATCTACATTCTATGAGATGCAAGCAAACATTTTTCTTAGCAACAAGTTCAAATAATATTCATTTTTGAGATACCTCAATTGGCACATCTTATTACCTCTAAACTGGCAAAAAAAAAGCAACTGGGTTTCTTCTAACCTTACATAAACAATTGGCTCCAAAACTCAAACCCTAGCCCATGAGTTAGATCAATAAAAAAGTCAATATTATCATTTAAGTTGAAAATTGACAGAATAAATCATATTAAAGCTGGAAATGAAATTGGAGGGTTCTCACACAGAAGCCAGTCTTGATCATGAACAACTCCATTGAAGCTCCAATCAGAGTTGAAACTGCAGCAATCTTCAAGTACCAACCCAGAAACTTCATGATGTTCCTTCACTCAATACCCTAAAATCAAAGGGCTAACATTTTGCAAATAATTACAATTAGGGCAAGCTTGTTGTCAACTGTTGAAGACAGTGAGTTCACTAGAAAGAGAGAAGTAAACCATCACTACTTGGATTCTTGGCTAACATCAAACATGTGAAGCATAATGAAAACTTCTATTTCATCATTAACAGAGAAAGATAAGGTTTAAAATTGAAAGATGTTGGGCCACAAAAGAAATAACTAATTGATAAACATGAATTAGGACATAAATGGAAAAATAACAATAAGAGGTAAAGATTAACTGGTAATTGTGAATTTACATTTCCTTGTGTAGTGCGTAGACCCCACAATGGTAATGAGCTCTAACAGGGTCCAATGTAATCTTGGGATTCATAAGAATTGGAAAACAAATGCAATATCCAGCAATAAATTGAAAACAACTATAGTTGATGGATAGGCCATCTACCTGGGCTGAACTCCAGCTATAGTTGAACACAATCGCCCATTCATTTTTCATGGTCAGTTCTAAAACCATGTGAAAATATCTCTCAGAAACCTTATGAATGATAAGAGACAAGACAAGTTCTCTCTCCGACTTGGCTTATTAGGCAGGTGCATAGCTATCGTCTAGACGATTGACTCTCACCCTCATCCTAACCTTTGAAATTTAGTAACATTAGAATGGGAGACAACAACATTATAATAATAAAAGCAACACTAAATACTCTACCATGGAAAACTCAGTTTAAAAAAATAAAAAAAAATAAAAAATAAATAAAAAAGAAGGAAAGAAAAAGCAAAAAAACTTGCACAATGTATAACTTTCCATTTCTCTGCCTCTTTCTTAGGATAAGCTGCCTTAAAGACAGCAAGAACAGCAATGCCAGTCCTTAATATGAGATCCTAAAGTTAAAGGGGAACTGAGTTCTACATTTAGGCCTCAAAATAGGTGCCTGAAGCAGAGGCAAAAAGTGAGGGGACACAATGCACATGGTAGGGGTTGGAGCTCACTGTCCAGTGACCTCACTTGACCCACTTAAGATATTCATGTATCTAAAAGTGAAGTTTCCCAAAGGCTCAAGCATCTGTCCTATGGACTGCCCTGTTATTTTCTTGGAGATATTTATTGGAAAATTTATGTGGGTTCAAAAGAATAGCCATATAGCTTCTAATTCAATGTCTCGGCCAGCATATACACATAGAATGTCAGAAACTCAAGTTAATTCAATGATCAATCGGTAATTCTTGCAAGAAGAAATATAGAAAAAAGGTTTACTTTGAAATCAACAAACCATTCCTGTGTGCATATAATTTCTTCCTCTCTTTCTATTTATTTTTATTTTTCATAGGCAGAGGTTTTAGATTTCTCGGTCCCAAATATGATCCCAAGAGTTTTCTTATATTTTCTCAACAAATACTAGAATGAATAGAATTATGCAGGACGTGACAAAGGCAGCAAAAAATCAAAGAAGCATTAGAATCAAGAATGTGAATCAATTCTAGTAACATTCTCTAGAGAAAATTCGAAGGAAAAACATGGGGTAAAAATTGGAGATTAAACCTGAAAAATGCTGTAAATCTTGTGGAAATTGGAACAACTTTCCCATCTAATTTGGATTCTCTGTTTTGTTTCATTTTCTGGTTGGAGGAAAAATAAAATTTTATTATGAACCTCGTGCAAAAGAAGAAATAAAACCCAACAACGCTTTCCCCTTCTTCCTAAAATCCCATAACTAACATCTCCCCGAAATTAAACCCATCTCCATAAAATTTAAGACCCAGAAAAAGTGAAGGGAGAGAACGTAGCATTAAAACCCCTAACGAAGGAAGAACGAAGAATTGACTGGCTTTCGTGCGCGGGAAACTATTTTAAACATGTAGAAGAAGAAACCTCGTTTCACTCCATGGTTGAAGAAAAAGAAAGAATAAAATAATAATATAGATTCTAGGCATCCAAACAGAAAAAGGGAAAGGAGAGCACCTCCAGCTATGGATCTGCAGAGTTCCCGCTGGTCAGAAGGGGTGAGAACCGGAACCAAAGAGTAAAGGAGACGCTTGTTGCTCAGAGTGTGTTTTGCTCGTACAATGAGAGTGCGGGAGAAAGTGAGCGTTTACCGAAAGGAGAAGGCAAGGGGTCCGGGAAAACGAAAAACTTAGGGCTACGGTAGAGAGATTTGTAAATTTTGAGAGCGTATTATCATTTATGTTTCAAAAGAACAAAAAAAATAAAAAATTAAAAAACTCACCTCTGAAATGCTTCTAGAGAATTCAACTTCAACTGGTTTTTTAGGCTAAGTTTGTTTTGAAGAACGATTTCTAATTTTTAGTTTTTATTTTTATTTCATAATTTTTGGACTATTTTGAAATACAATTGATTAAAAAATGTACAAATTATTTCTAAACAACAAAATTTTTAAAAATAATATAAATGAAATATATTATTAAAAAAATATAATATTGTCATGTATTGCATATAAATTATTACATTTATTTCTTATTTATTATTGTAAAATAATTTAATAAAATGTTATAATATATTTATAATTAATAAAATAAATTATTTTAATACAAAATTGTAGACCCCCCATTTAGGCATGGGTCACTTTTTCCTCATTGTTTCTGCAGATCACCCTTTTTTTTAGCCAGGTGTCATTACCCTAGCGAGCCACGTGTCACATCCTTAGTGGCCATAAGGAATCAACCTCGCTTTTTAAAGCTACAATAGGACTTTGACACGTAGAGGAACTTTCTGGAAGGTGGTCCCGTGGGTCGTTAGAGCGGATGAAAGAGTAGTGGTGCTTTTGGGGGGGTGGTTGTTTCTGCAGATGTTGTTGGAGGGGCAAATCCGGTAGGGAGATATTTTTTAGGGCATTCCTTTTGACTTGGAGGTCAGGACAGGAAGGAGAGGGGGTTTTTTTTTCTAGGGAGGGTAGGCTAAGAAAAACGGAGGAGGTTTCTGGAGAGAGGGAAGACAGCATTGTGAGGAGTAGAAGAGATCTTTTGGAGGTGAGAGGAGCTTGAGAGTATTTTTTCTGGAGAGGCTACTAGTTACAGAGAAGGGAGCTTGCTGGCTCCATTGATTTTTGAGGGTAAAGCTTGAAGAAGGAGATAACAGGAGTATAGAGCAGCTACAGGTGAGTTTGAGGCGATTTTCTTGCTTACTGTGATTCATATTCTTCTCATTTTGGTTTGCTTTGCATTACTCATCAGTTTGGGTTCGATTATATACTGGAATCTCTTGATTTTCTGGATCATTTTTCCTGTTGTTGTCATTGATCTTGCTGTTATCTTTGTGGTTTGGCTTGGAGTTAATGGAACTATGTTTGTCACGACCCAAATTCCGGGCGACCCAAAATTTGGCCCGTGACCCTAGGTCAAAGGTTTGACCCTAAGGGTTTCTCCTATTCCACGTTGGCAGTCAACTAAAACACTCTGAATTTTTTATTTTTATTTTTCATTCATATAAGTCCCATAGGGTTCTCACCAACTAACAATATTTTAAACCTTACTTAAACACATCAAGATTTAATAAACATCATTGCATCCCAAAATAAAATTTCATAAAAATCCCCTTAATCAAACTAAGGTCTTATTACATTATCCATAATTCACTTATTACAAAGTCTCAATACCACAACACAATAAAAAAATAAAATCTTTCCACTAAACCGCTCCAGGGGCATCCTGAAGTCATCCCTGTCCCATCTGTGAATCCTCAGGAGTGATATCTGCATCTAAAAATATATAAAAAGGAAGGGGTGAGCATTTCCACATTGCTCAGTAGGGTGTCTAACACCTAAAGGGTTAATGGGGGATTTCTATATTTCAATAAGCCAAACATAACAGTTTACCAATATAAATCAAGTCACACAATTTAACATATAACATTATACTCAATCCCACAACATCCAATCATTAAATGAATGCATATGAACATGTGACACACAGTCATACAATGCTTTATCGTTCTCGGGCTTTCACCGAAGGATACGCGTCCGCACCCAAATATACTCCCCATTCGGAGTCTTCCCGGGGTAAACTTTTGGGTCTTTCACCCTAGGGATCTCTCTCCCTTCTTAGTTCGCCTCACACGGGCTTTCACTTTTCATCACTATTTTATTTTTTTCCATTTCATACACTTTTCACAATTTTTTTTTTCTTCATACAACCATGGTACAAATGAATGCCACAAACTCCAAAATTCCTCAATAATTTCAACAATTCCAACATTTTCAATAACCCAATAAAATAAAATTTTCACATTAAAATTCCCGAAAATATACCAATGAATTTTCGAAAATTCACACATCAATATACTTGAATTTATATCACAATTTCAGAATTTTTCAATAATTCTAATAATTCCTAATATTTGAAAATAACTAATTTTTCACAATAAAATTACTACAAATATTCCAATCAATTTTCAAAAATTCATAAATCACTAGATTTGAAATCTTTCCCTAATTCCGGAATTTTCCTACATTTCTAACAATTTTTAACAACCTAAAATAATTATTTATCAATTACAAAGAATTTCAGAAATTACAAAAAAATCCACAAAAAAGCTCAAATCATTCTAGAAAATTCACATAACATCACAATTACCTACTTAACTCATAATTATCAGATTTATAATTTTTTTCAATGAAAAATACATTAAATTTGAGTTTTAGGGTTAGTTTTCCCCTACCACAAATCTGAGGATTTGGCCGTTAAAAATGAAATCAACCACTGTAGACTTGTTCCTCTAGTCGAATAGAGCACTTCCTCCAAATTTGGGCCGAAACGGAGGTCGTTTGGCCGTCCAAACGGCCGGTCAAAGCTCCGGCGAGAACCCCAAAATTCCACAGCCGCTGCTCCTTTCTTCTCCCTGCGTTCTGCCCTTTTCAAAAACTCCTCATTTTCCTTTTTTTTTTTTTTTTTAACAACAAAGGCTTCCTACCACCAGCCCATATCTAAGTCCAATCAATTTCATATTTTTTTTTCTTTTACAATCCATTACCTTAAACGGCCAATATTCAAAGCCCAATGAATATTTTTATTTTATTTATTTTCTTTTCTTTTCTTTTGTTTATTCTAATTGTTTTATTTGATTTTCAATTTTTTTTTAACACACAAATTTATTTATTAACACCAGTCTAAAACTAATTTTTCTCAATTTTATTATTCATCAATTTAATTTAATTTTTCTTAATTAATTCTAATTAATTTTTAATTAATTCATTTTTTTTTTCGTTTTCGTTTTTCGTTTCCGGAAATTTTCAATTTCTAAACTCTTAAGAAATTTTCTACCCTAAGGCTGACATGACATAAAATTTCAACTTGTTTAATTGACCGACACAATAAAATGAAATTCACCAATCCGAAATTGACACGTGTTCTCCAAACACTTTTCTTTTTTACTTTTCAACCATCACACAAAATAAGACTTTTCAAACTAAAAATGCTAATGTGTCATAAAATACTCGGTCATTACATCCTACCCCCCTAAAAGAAATTTTGTCCCAAAATTTAAACTAGCTTACCTTAAAATTCGTAGAAAAGTTGCGGATAGTGTCGTCTCATTTCTTCATCAGGTTCTCAAGTGGCTTCTTCTATCCCATGGTGTTGCCACCATACTTTGACTGCAGGAATCACCTTGTTCCTGAACCTATGCTCTCCAACTTCCAGAATTCGTAAAGGTTCCTCCACATAAGAAGTATCTTCACTAATCTGAACATCTTGCAAGTCCACTACCCAAGTTGGATCTGGAGTACACTTCCTTAGCATCACACATGGAAAACATCATGCACAAGAGACAACTGTTGAGGCAAAATTAACTTGTATGCCACTGGGCCAACTCTCTTATCAATCTAAAATGGTCCCACAAACCTAGGGGCTAACTTCCCTTTCTTCCCAAATTGAAATATGCCTCTTCGAGGGGACACTTTTACAAACACCCAATCCCCTTCCTCAAACTCCAAGGGCCTTCTCCTTTTGTCTGCATAACTTTTCTGTCTATCTTGGGCAGTCTTAAGTTTTTCCTTGATGAGTTGTATCTTCTCTGTAGTCTCTTGGACAATCTCAGGTCCCAACAAACGACTCCCACCCATCTCTATCCAATACAAGGGCGATCTACAAGGTCTCCCATAGAGTGCTTCATAAGGTGTCATGTCAATACTAGATTGGTAACTATTGTTATAAGCAAACTCTGTCAAAGGTAAGTAATCTGCCCAATTTCCACCAAAATCCAAAACACAAGCCCTTAACATGTCTTTAAGATCTGGATCACTCTCTCTGATTGACCATTTGTCTGAGGGTGAAAAGTGGTGCTAAAATTCAATTGGGTGCCCAAAGCCCTTTGTAAACTCTGCCAAAACTGATAAGTAAACTTAGGGTCCCTGTCAGACCTATAGATACAGGTATCCCATGCAATCTCACAATCTCCTGTATATACAACTGCCAAGAGTTCATGGAATCAGTAGTTTTCATGGCTAGAAAATGGGCTGACTTAGTAAGACGATCCACAATCACCCAAACCTCATTTTCTTGCTTCTAATTCTTGGCAACCCTATTACAAAGTCCATAGTGATATTATCCCACTTCCATTCAGGTATAGGTAAAGGTTGCAACAACTCTACAGGCCTCTGGTGTTCAGCCTTCACTTGCTGACAAATCTGACAATTAGCTACAAACTAAGCAATATCTCTCTTCATCCCACTCCACCAAAATTATCTCTTTAAGTCTTGATACATCTTGGTATTCCCAGGGTGGATGGTATACTTCACCCTATGAGCATCTGCTAGAAGTTCATTTCTCAACTCCACATCTTTTGGCACACACAATCTCCATTTGAACCTCACACTCCCATCTTCATACATAGACCAATTTTCATCTATTTCACCTGCTACCAACTGGGCTTTAACCTTTTCTAAAAACTCATCATGAACTTGGGCCTCCACTATTCTCTAGATAACCATTGGTTTGGCTGATATATTGTACAAGCATGGACCATGCCCTTCCAAACCAAGACATAATTCAAAATCCTCAATAACTGCATGCATCTCAAACTCTCTCAACTCCAAGCTAGACAACTGGCCAACATTCTTCCTACTCAAGGCATCTGTTACAACATTCGCCTTTCCTGGATGATAATGAAGAGCAAAATCATAATCTTCCAATGTCTCCATCCATCTCCTTTGCCTAGAGTTCAGATCCTTTTGAGTGAAAATATATTTCAAACTCTTGTGATCAGAGTACACCTCAAACTTCTCTCCATACAAATAGTGTCTCCAAGTCTTAAGGGCAAACACCACTGCTGCAAGCTCCAAATCATGTGTTGGATAATTCCGCTCATGCTGCTTTAACTGTCTTGAGGCATAAGCTACCACCTTGCCTTGCTGCATTAGCACACACCCTAGCCCCACTGTGGAAGTATCACAATAAATTGTAAACAACTCTCCACTAATAGGAGCAGTTAACACTGGAGCAGTGGTCAATTTCCGCTTCAACTCCTGGAAAGCATTCTCACACTCCTCATTCCAATCAAACTTCACCCCTTTTCTAGTCAACCGAGTCAATGGTGTTGCAATTCTAGAGAAGTCTTCCACAAACCTCCTATAATATCCAGCCAACCCCAAGAAACTTCTAACCTCAAATACATTAGTAGGTCTTTGCCACTCCTGTACAGCTTCCACCTTGGAATGGTCTACTGCTATTCCTGCCTCAAAAATCACATGGCCTAAGAAATTTACTTCAGTAAGCCAAAACTCACTTTTGTCCAACTTCCCATACAACTGATGCCTTCTCAAAGTTCCAAGGTGGTCACCAAATGTTGTTTATGCTCCTCCAAACTCCTGGAGTAGATCAAGATGTCATCCACAAAGACAATCACAAACTGATCCAAGTAAGCACGAAATACTCTGTTCATTAAATCCATGAAAGCAGCGGGGACATTAGTTAACCCAAAAGGCATGACTAAGAACTCATAATGTCTATATCTCGTTCTAAAAGCGGTTTTAGAAACATCTTCTTCCCTAACCCTCAATTGATGATACCCAGTTCTCAAGTCAATCTTACTAAATACTTTGCACCCTTCAACTGATCAAACAAGTATCTATCATTGGAAGAGGATACTTGTTCTTCACAGTAACTCTATTCAACTTCCTATAGTCAATACATAACTTAGTGTGTCATCCTTCTTCTTCACAACAAACTGGGGCTCCCCATGGCGATGTACTGGACGAATAAAACCTTACCCAACAATTCATCTAACTGAGTTTTCAATTCTTTCAACTCAAGAGGGGTCATCCTATAAAGGGGATACTGAAATAGGATCAGTTCTGGGTATACTTCAATAGAGAAATCAAACTCTCCATGAGGTGGTAAACCTGGTAACTCATCTGGGATACATCCTGAAACTTCCTCACCCACTGGAATTTCTATAATGTATATGGGCTTCTCCTTACACGAAGGCAAACTAGAAATTTATTGATCCCTTCCTCAACACATACTGATAGCATGGATCAGACTGCGAAAAAGGCAAACTAACACACTTCCCTCCAACAAAGCAAACCTCAAATCCTCTGGCAGACAAAATATTAGCCTGCGCGATGACAATCAATAACGCTCTATACACTGTCAACCAATCCATTCCCAAAATAACATCATATCCAGTCATATCCAAAATCCTCAAATCCACATTTAGTGCTCTATCTGCCAAGGTAATAACACACCCTTTGCATATTCTATCAACTCTAGAATTCGTACTCATTTAACAACCTCAACAACTATCAAAACTTTCACTTTCATACAATCACAATACATAATTTAATTAATCATCAACTCGCCAATTAACACATACAAAAATCATAACATTACAATACACACAAACACTCACAAACATTGACCCCAAGGTATTATCGCAACCTTGGCTCTGATACCACGCTGTCACGACCCAAATTCCGGGCGACCCAAAATTTGGCCCGTGACCCCAGGTCAAAGGTTTGACCCTAAGGGTTTCTCCTATTTCACGTTGGCAGTCAACTAAAACACTCTGAATTTTTTTTATTTTTTATTTTTCATATAAGTCCCACTAGGGTTCTCACCAACTAACAATATTTTAAACCTTACTTAAACACATCAAGATTTAATAAACATCATTGCATCCCAAAATAAAATTTCATAAAAATCCCCTTAATCAAACTAAGGTCTTATTACATTATCCATAATTCACTTATTACAAGGTCTCAATACCACAACACAATAAAAAAATAAAACATTTCCACTAAACCGCTCCAAGGGCATCCTGAAGTCCTCCATGTCCCATCTGTGGATCCTCAGGAGTGATATCTGCATATAAAAATATATAAAAAGGAAGGGGTGAGCATTTCCACATTGCTCAGTAGGGTGCCTAACACCTAAAGGGTTAATGGGGGATTTCTATATTTCAATAAGCCAAACATAACGGTTTACCAATATAAATCAAGTCACACAATTTAACATATAACATTATACTCAATCCCCCAACATCCAATCATTAAATGAATGCATATGAACGTGTGACACACAGTCATACAATGCTCCATCGTTCTCGGGCTTTCACCGAAGGATACGCGTCCGCACCCAAATATACTCCCCATTCGGAGTCTTCCCGGGGTAAACTTTTGGGTCTTTCACCCTAGGGATCTCTCTTCCTTCTTAGTTCACCTCATACGGGCTTTCACTTTTCATCACTATTTTATTTTTTTCCATTTCATACACTTTTCACAATTTTTTTTCTTCATACAACCATGATGCAAATGAATGCCACAAACTCCAAAATTCCTCAATAATTTCAACAATTTCAACATTTTCAATAACCCAATAAAATAAAATTTTCACATTAAAATTCCCGAAAATATACCAACGAATTTTCGAAAATTCACACATCAATATACTTGAATTTATATCACAATTTCAGAATTTTTCAATAATTCTAATAATTCCTAATATTTGAAAATAATTAATTTTTCACAATAAAATTACCACAAATATTCCAATCAATTTTCAAAAATTCATAAATCACTAGATTTGAAATCTTGCCCTAATTCCGGAATTTTCCTACATTTCTAACAATTTTTAACAACCTAAAATAATTATTTATCAATTACAAAGAATTTCAGAAATTACAAAAAAATCCAGAAAAAATCTCAAATCATTCCAGAAAATTCACACAACATCACAATTACCTACTTAACTCATAATTATCAGATTTATAATTTTTTCCAATGAAAAATACATTAAATTTCAGTTTTAGGGTTAGTTTTCCCCTACCACAAATATGAGGATTTGGCCATTAAAAACGAAATCAACCTCCGTAGACTTGTTCCTCTAGTCGAATAGAGCACTTCCTTCTAATTTGGGCCGAAACGGAGGTTGTTTGGCCGTCCAAACGGCCGGTCAAAGCTCCGGCGAGAACCCCAAAATTCCACAGCCGCTGCTCTTTTCTTCTCCCCGCGTTCTGTCCTTTTCAAAAACTCCTCATTTTCCTTTTTTTTTTTTTTTTTTTTACAACAAAGGCTTCCTACCACCAGCCCATATCTAAGCCCAATCCATATTTAAGCCCAATCCATTTCATATCTTTTTTTCTTTTACAACTCATTACCTTAAACGGCCAATATTCAAAGCCCAATGAATATTTTTATTTTATTTCTTTTATTTTCTTGTATTTTTGTTTATTCTAATTGTTTTATTTGATTTTCAATTCTTTTTTTTTAACACACAAATTTATTTATTAACACCAATCTAAAAATAATTTTTCTCAATTTTATTATTCATCAATTTAATTTAATTTTTCTTAATTAATTCTAATTAATTCATTTTTTTTTCGTTTTCATTTTTTGTTTCCGGAAATTTTCAATTTCTAAAATCTTAAGAAATTTTCTACCCTAAGGCTGACATGACATAAAATTTCAACTTGTCTAATTGACGGACACAATAAAATGAAATTCACCAATCCGAAATTGACACGTGTTCTCCAAACACTTTTCTTTTTTACTTTTCAACCATCATACAAAATAAGACTTTTCAAACTAAAAATGCTAACGTGTCATAAAATACCCGGTCATTACAATGTTTCTCATGTATTTTGCAACTCTAGCTTGAGATTTCCTCACACGTATTAGCCCATGGATGTCACCTGAAATGAGGCTCAATACACTTATGTTTTGATTTATTTTTCGTTTATCCTTCCCTTGTTTCTTTTCTGTTTTGGCTCATTTTCCTTCCCTTTTTGTTCTTCTATTACTGGTGCGTTTGAGATGTTGGGTATCAGAGTTGAATTAGTCACTTGTTGGGTGGGCTATTCTGGTTGACGTGTTTCCATGAAGTAAAGCTGGAGGATAAATATGGGTTCAAGAACATGCCCATAGAGGATGCTAGGCCCATGGCGAAGGAAGAAAGGTGACATAGTGATTAGAGGTACCGTGAATGAGGATGGTGTGGTACATGTTGAAATGATGCAGTTTAGATCAGAAAGCACTCTGTCACAGATTCATTCAACTTGCAGAAAAACTTCATAAGCATCTAAAACCTTGGATAACCTCTTCCATGGATGGTTTTTGTGCCTACTCTCTAATTTGGAATCTCTACCATGATCACAGCCCGCCCTTATGCTCTAAGTTTCGCGAATCCTACTGCCGCTTTGTGCTCTCTGTAACGGTCCATTTGGATTAAAGGGTTCAGTTTCGCTCCAAATAGGTCTACTGACCAAGGGTTTCGACACCCAATTAAACTGAACTCGGCTAAGTCATGCAAATGCCAGAGGGCATAAAGGAGCTCACCGCCATAAGTCAACCGTGAAACGACGTCGGTTGTCTCCATGATGAGATGACAAGTGTCATTGAATTCGGGCATGGACACGTCAAAGGCAATTTCACAACCAATAAACTACGTCCACGTCATCTTCAAGCTGATATGTCTTGCATTGTTGCCTTGTCGGCCACTATCAAAGTCCTAATCAAATGTAATGATCCCATCTGAGCTTAGCAGATGAGCAACGGGATTCTTTAGTGCTCTCCATAATAAGCAGCAGTTTAGACGCATGTTGGGCACGACGGTGGCGACGGTGACGGCTTATCTCTCTTGTTTGCGCACCATGATTCGGAGGAACCTGCTGTTAGTCGCATCATTACCTGGGTTCATGCTTTTGGTGGGAAGCGAGTAGAAACGGAGAGTACTGTAGCATATAAGGTAGCCACTACGCAGCCTCAAGGTCCTATTGTTGGCAAAGTTGTAGTGGATGTTGGCTCAAGCGCAGGCATTCTTTCCATTTTTTTTGTGTTCAAGTTGGTGCCAGAAGAATACATGATCGCTCGGATTTTGTCGTTTATTGGATCAAAACAAAATTTATAACCTAATTCACTATTCTATAGCAATTTGTACCCGATCAAAAAGTGGTTTTAGTACAAACTACCGTAGTATAGTGGTATTTAGGTATCGTCCACAAGGATGGATTATTCTCGGTAATTAAGGCTTGAACGAGATGATAAGAAATGATGGTGATCAAGTGAAATTTACTTGAAATTGCATGATAAAATCTCAAGATAGCAATGTATTCGAATTGAATTGAAAATGAAGTGTAAAAGAGAAGAAAATTAATAAGATGTGAGATTCTCGGAGTTAGGATTTTCTAGAGAGCAATTTCCATGGTGAATAGATATTGAGATCTAATTTTCATCAAGTTAGATTGAAAACCTAAATTCTCATCTAAACCGATTTTTGATTTAGCTTTAGGTCTAGATCTAATTTCTCTTCAAATTAGATAATCTAATCCAAGAGATCAATTCAAATCATATATTCAATTCATCTTAAATTATCTTCCAATGATTCACACAATGCAACTATTCAATTTCATCAAATCTAGCATTAAGAATTTGATGAATCTACCTAGCTTGCATTGTAGTAATCATCCAAGACAATTTGAAGAGAAAAATCCCCAAATTTCAATTAATCAATCAATTGGATCAAATTACCTTTGCAATTCAAGCTCAATTCTCTAATTCACCATAGATCTTGCCTTTAGATCCTCCCTCCTCCGAGAAAAATGAGATTTAGCCACTCATGCTTGGAGATTTGATCTCACAAGACATGTTTGGCTACCGAGAAAATAAGAGAAACTGAAGGAAAATGGAGAATTATATGGAGAGAAGAAGTATGAAAAATTCTACAATTAGAAAATGTATCCAAAGTTAGGTTTTTCAATGAGTCCATCTCGTTTCTATTTATAGGCCAAGGTAAAAAGGACACTTGGCAACATTTTAGAGGTCTTCCGGATGCTTCTTCATCAAGGAAGCTGGAGAAAATGAATTTTCGCACGAGCCCTAGCAATCTCGCATGATGGTGCGAAGTGGAGAATGCAACAGCTTCCTTTTCGTTCTTCTGGAGCGTTTCGCATGACTGTGCGAAAATTTCGCATGGTCATGCGAAATTACTTCCTCAAAATTTCCTCTTATGCTGCAGCCACCTCCCTTCTGTCTCATTTCGCATGACTGTGCGAAAATTTCGCATGGTCATGCGAAACCGACAATTATGCTATTCCGGCTCCTCTTTACAACTTCTCTCATTTCTTCATGTTTAATCCATCTCCACCACCTTCAATTAAGCTTCAAAGCTTGGTTCAAGTGCATTTCCTCTTCCTCATGACCACATTATGTACCCTCCTCCATTCATTTTCCATTTGTCACTCCATGCTTCAAAAATCACCTTAAAATATCTCCAAAACTCAACAAAAACCATTAGTATCACTTGTAGGGGTAGTAATGTATTACTTGGGCAAATTAGGCATAATTACTACTCAAAAAGGTGTAAAACACATGAAAGTTAGTATCTAAAATATGTGGTTTTTGAGTAGTAATCAATACATGTTGAGGATGCATGTAAGCTAGCATTTCAGAGAAAATGGTCTTCATGTTATAGTACAAGATCCGCGAGATGCCGGAGGTGAAGCTTCATATAAACATGGGCTCTAATGCCAACGGATACGCAGATTATTAGCTTGGGGTTTCTGAAAAACCTAGTGACAAACTAGATGTTGATTACAGCTCCTTGCCTAGCACCCATCATGTCCTTCTCTCTACACCACACACCTTTCACAGTCCACCCTACCCATACCTTATTTCTCTCACCATGCATGACCCCAAAAGTTGTCCATAGCCTTCCTTAAAGTACCAAATTCACCCATATATGTGCATGAGAACCATGCAAATCCGGCCATCATTCCCATATCCACACCCAAGTTCACCACCTTCTTTCATGCCCACTGCCCATATCCATACCCATATTTCATAACCTCTCATGCGCACCGAACCCATTTCTTTTACACCATGTACTCGCCATATCCACTATCCATATCTTGCCATTAACCTAGATCTCAAGAGGGGTGGCACTGGCAGGTTCTTGAAGATAGCTACATACGGACACTTTGGTGAGCATGACCCATATTACAACATATTTGGAAAGGAGCTAACTCGTCTTCGTGTGGCTGTTGTTATTTCAACCATTGTAATGATTACTGTTGTCCTCTCACCTATTACAATTGTCCGACCTCTTTATCTGTTCAATTTTGGTGGGATTCTCCCAAATGACTGCAACTCCAACTGTTGCGCTCATGATTTGCATCGAAAACGGGTGAACTGTGATCGCTACTATGGTCATAGTATCCATTACACACCCCCTATTGCCATTGCCATCCTTCTCCACCTGTTTGAGTGTTACTGGGTTACCCGTTTTCTATAGCATGCTCCTCGGCTGTCACTGCGGGTTCTGTTGCTTCCTATTATTAGGCTCATGGTGAAACATCCAAGGGAATGTGATCATCACGGCCTTCTCAAAGGTGATGGGCCCTGCGTTTGAGGCCGCTAATATTCTATTAAAAGATGAGATGCGTGTTGAAGAGTTTATGCTCATTTAAGCCCTTGGGCCTCTTTCCTATACATATCCCTGCATGTCCAACTCCCTACGCCCTTTGCGTGGCCCATACAGAAAGCTCACATGTTTCAGTTGAAGATGGACTATTGGTACATCGAACACAGCAACAAATCTGAGATTCACTCCTAAATGGTCTCATTCCCCGTCTCTTTCACTCTGCATTGTTCGCATGGCCACCCTTTGGGGCCACGTGTCTTTTATTATTATTATTATTATTATTATTATTATTTACTTATTTATTTAGTTCTTCATCTTAATTTTAAAATAAATTCCTAAAGTTTCAGTTTTTCAAATAGTTTCCAATTTTTTTTTTTTTATATATATATATAAATAATTTTAACTTTTCAAATCTTCATCCTTAGTTTTTATTAGGCCTCAAAATATTAATTTTAATAAAACTTTGCTGCCACTTTTTCTTCTGACAAGTAATTTTCATCACTTCCATGATTTTAAAATGTTCTTAAAATAAGTATGAATTTATTTTCGTAATTTCAAGTAATGGAATTTATGAAATTAGTTCATGCAAAAATAAACGGGCTTTGGTGGGGGCCCCACATACATGTTTTTTATGATTGATTGACTTGAGTATCACACTTGATTAATACATTCTGCTTTATGATATACATGCGATTATTATTTAATTGTGCACTAACCCTCTCTCTTGATAACGCATTATGGCTCGTTGCCTAGGTACGCACTCATTCTTATTCTGATCTCGCTATATGCATGTTTTGATATTTGTAAGTGCATGATTGATTTGAGTATTCATTGATTTTCTCAGCGATTGCCATGACGACTTCATCTTATTAGTAGAGACCCGACTTTAGGGACTTAGAGGGGTGCTATGGTCTTTACCGTACCTTTCCGATAAGTAACCTGACCCCCGAACCTAATATGGTTTTTCACAGACCACCTTTTCCAAAATAAGGAGTCACACTTAGGGTTTTTATTTCTTATTTTGTTTACCCTTTAAAAATAAAACAAAAATAAGTGGTGACTCCAAGTCATTTTCATAACAAATAAAAATCATTCTTCAAATCAAATAAAAATCGAACTCGCCATCAAGTGGGAAACGCATGAGCCAAAAATGCGGGGTCTACAAAAATATATTTACCCATAATGATTTATAATTTAACAACTAAATAAAAATTTAGTTAGTAAATAACATAAATATAAAAATTATAAAATTTAATTTAAACATAACATATGGGAAATCAACGACATGAGATCGAGCTAATGACATTTTATACCAATAGAAACAGATAAAGAATTTGATACAGGATATATTTTGAAATTAACTTTATGTCAAAAATTAATATAATTTAGAGTTCGTTTGATAGTGATTTTATAAAACACTTCTAAAATTTTGAATGTTTAAAAAAAAATATCATTCAAGCTTTCTAAAATCACTCCCAAACGTTATTATTGACTCCAACATTTAAATTGGTTTAGGGGGCGCTATATAGTAAAGTCATGAAAGTATGGTGTTCCATTCATACCATAAACAATTAAGAAAGCTAAAGAACTTTATCCTTTCCACACGCTTGATCACATCCTGTCACTCTCTCGCATGACATCTCTACTAAATTCTCACAAGCTTAGACTTGGAGTACGTTCCGGGTCATTCACCACTTTTAGACCTATAGCCGTCAACGCTAAAGGACCAATTTCCAGTTGCTTAAATCTTAAGATTAAGGAAAAAACCACACCTACCAACGTACTATGGGTTCATTTTTTTATATTTATCATTTCTACGTGAAATATATTAATATAAATGCATACCTCCTCATGTATCATAAATTTATTTTTATATTTATTTTGTAAAATAAATTTTTGTTTATCATAAATTAAATTTATGGCTTAAAAAACTTATAAATTAATATTAATATATAATATATAAAATTAAATTTCATATATCTAATAACATAGTATAACAAAATTTTATTTATAAAGTTTAAATATTTTAATTATAAATATTTTTAAATGTAAAAAAAGTTAAAATTTTAAATAAAAATATTAGAATGTGATATAACTTTTATTTTAAACATAAAAAATAATATGCATTTCATGTTTTTTTATTCATTTCATAAATTAAATATAATTATAATATAATATAACATATTTAATATATTGTCTTAAAATATCATATTTATAGAATATATATAAAATGATATCATTATCTATTAAAAATCATATATTAGGATATGTATTTCATGTTGAATGGAATATAATATAATGTGTTATATACATGGTATTTCATTCTATCTTGTCAACTAAATGTACATTTTTAAAATTTTATTAAATACTTATTTTATTTTGAATAAGAGGGAAAGTAAATAAAAATTAGAAATAAAAAATAATAAATAAGATATATGATAAAATTTCAAATCAACTAGGATTAAATATATTTAATCATGAGGAGAGACCGAATAAGATTAATTCCATGTACTATTAAAAAAATAACAAACAATTAAAATATAACAAATAAAAAGCTTTTTGTCCTTTTAAATTTATACAATAAAAAACAAAAAAATATTTGTCCACATGATGCGTTGTCAAGAAGGAAAGGTCCATAAAGTTGTGGGAGATAATTATGAGAGCTCCAATAATTAAAAGGGACAAAATGGGCTGAAAGGGGTGTTGTTGTTGATTATTTTTAAGGCTATGAGGAGTGGGGGTCATATTTACAATTTTAAGAAAATTTTGTCCCACTTATCCCTAATCAAAAACCATTCCAGACTCCAGAAATAAAGCCGGATATTCTGTGGGCTGCTGCGTCTGTTATGGGCAGTAGCCGTGGCTGGTGGCCCCACACCCAAGGGCTGGCCCATTGGGATCCAAGGCGGCCGACAGCGCGAGCCCATGCCATCTCAACCACCTTCCGTGTGAACCAATCTTCTGATCTAATAAAAGAAATCCCACATCTACTTTATTCCCTCGTACGGACCACTCACATGCATATATGATATATATAAAGGAATTTTTGTTTTCGGGTATTACTTTTAAGTTTCAAAATTTTACTACAAATGTTGCAAAAAACACTCGATTGTTTTATCATATTAATAATTACCAAAAAAGAAAATAAAACAAAATATTTATGAGCTTAATGATTTACGGCTCAAAAACAAAAAAATAAAAATTGATGTTCAACAAGCCAATATTTTGTTTTATATGGACAATCTTTAAAATATATATATTTAACATTTATATATTATTTCTTAATTCAGACTAAGGTGATGTTTATTTTATTTGCAAGTTATTTGTTTTTCTATTTTTTCACAACTTATTATAAATTTTTTATTAAATATAAAAAGTCAAAATATATCATTTTCTTGAAATATAAAAAATAATATATTGATTTATTTATTTATTTATAATACTTAATATAAATAAAATACTACAAAAATAAATAACCTTATATTCAACACTATTAAACATTAAGGTTTTATTTAAAATTAAGTAAAAAAATAACCACCACCTAACATTGGACTTTAACCTAATAGTCCGAATCTCATATGACTTAAGGGAGTATTGTTAGTTTGGGATTTGTTCGGGTTTAAATCTCCTCATTGCAACTATTTCATATTTTTAGGTAGAGCAGTTGCCTCCCTAATCCGATTTGCACTCATAAAATGAATAAAATTATAAATATTTAGATTAAAAAATTATATTGTAAATATAATTAATTCATTATTTGAATAAGGATATATTTGAGATTGATTTAAAAAATATTTTTAATTTTTATAATATTTAAAAGATAATTTTTTTAAAATATTAAAAAAAGAAGTTAAAAACGGATAGTTCGAAGTACCTCTTGTATTTTTGGAAGGCGTGAGATTGGTAGAAAAGATTTGATGAAAAACGGTTTGGATCATGCTGTATGTTTTTTTTTTAAAGATTTGATGAAAAACGGTGTGGATCATGCTGTATGTTTTTTTTTTTTTTTAAATATATTTTTGTGGGATTATTTTAATTGGATGTCTCCAAAATCATGTAATGATTTTCCGATTACATAAAAAATTATTAAAATATATTTCACTGGGAATTAAAAGAGGGCAAAAGATTCTTGCCTGACGGCGTTCGGACGGAGTTAAATGTGAGGGCTGGTTTAAGGTGTACTTGGCGTGAAAGAGGCGCACGCGGCAAATGTTTAGCGGGAAAATAAAATATGCTTCAAGGGACAGGTTTCGATCAGAGTAAGCGAGTAGGTTGTGGTAAAAAAAGAAAGGGCGCGTGTGGGAACAGAGGGTTGAAGGAGAAGACGACAACATCGGATGGGTCATGCTGCATCTGACCTGATTAGGTGGACCGTCATCTTCCAGGCCAACCCATTCTCTTAAGCACATTACTCCCAGGTGCGTCCCGTCTTCTTCTTCCTCTAAATCCCTGTTTTTCATTTTTGGATTAGTGTTTCGAGATTCTGGAGGACTGAAGAATGCACACTGCCCAGACTGTAACTGCCGGGGCTTCTGAGGCTTCTTCTCCACAGGTTTGCTTTTTTTTTTTTTCTCTCTCTCTCTTTTATGCTTTGTTTTTCAAGAAATTAGGTTTAGGAAAGTTTAAGAGAGGGGTCTGGATGTCTGTTGTTTTTGACGATGATTATGTGTGGGTTGTGGAATCTGGCTTTGGATTTTGCCTTAACTGAGTTACGGCGAATCCTTTGGATGGTTGCTTTTGTTTCTTAATTATGTGAGTGTGATGTACTTTTATTTGAAAGAGTGGTCTTCCATTTGATTTTATTCTTATTTGGAGTTTTTTTGGGGTTGTTGTTACTTATTTTAGTATCATTGAAGATGTTGTTTGGATGTGTGTTATCCCAGTGTTAGGGCTGCTGTTTATCATACTGAATTGATAGAATTTATGGCTTAATCGATTACCCATTTTAAATGGGCTGTGCCCAAGATATTCTCTGGGAATATTTTCTGCAGGAAATTAGGACGTCTAATTTAGGTAGTTTTATTTGAAAAAAAGGGAAGGTAATAATGAGCTAGTTCAAGAATATCAATTATCTGTGCATCCTTTTAGGTTTGTTTTGATTCTTTATTTTTATTTGTTTTTGTGTAAGAATTGAAATCATATTAAAAAAAGAAGGGAACAAGGATGTATGGGTTGTCAATCAATCACAAAACTGAGAGGAGAAAGGGGCTTATAGATCTAAATGCAAAGAGGGTCAGTCAGGAACTAAACTTCCAGTTGAAGTTATTTTGACAAGCTTTATATTAGTAACAAAGTTGGCCTTTCAGTCACTATATCATATGCCAAAGAAAAGAAAAGTGAACTGCTAGCTTCAAAGCCAAGGCATGAAGCTTCCTGTACAGTGTCGATCTACATGAAAGTGGCGGAATCATCCTCTGCCAAGATATTATGGAGGGCTGGAGGACAAAACCTTTGGATATTAATGACAGCCAGAAGAGCACTAGCCTCCACCTTAATGGCAACTCTCCTAGCAAATGGTTTAAGAGAATGCAAATTGATATCAGAGCACTGATTCCTGAGACCACTTGCAATTCGATGGTCCTCAGGGTGCCTAAAGTGTATTCATCAAAATTAATCTTGATTCACCTCATGGGAGGTGAGTTTATTGTCCTAACCATAAAGAAATATCTGGGGAGGATTGAAGAGAGTGCACCTTTCCGCTCCCTATCAATGAGATAAATCTAGGGGTCAATGTACTAGTTGCTGATGTGGTTTTATGATGACCTTCTTACTTGGAAAAGCAGAGCAATCACTTTGCAAGATGATACCCGATAAGTTGGTACTGTCTTGAACATGGTTAGTTATACTGAATTTTGGACTCTCCTCTATTCTTATTCGCTGGATGGGCCACTGAAATTTGAAATATCAATTTACTTGATGACTGCCTATTTGGGCCATAGTGGGCTTTCTTCAGGACAGATTTTTACCTGCTGTGCATGCTTTGTAAATTTTGTTTCTTTTAATATAAGGGTGCAGATATATGCCAAACATCTCATCAGCAGAAGCAGTTTTAGTTAAATTTGAATATTAAATAATTCATTACAATGTTCATATTGTAAGAACTGTGGATGTTTGTTTCTTTATGCATTCCTCAGAGCAGGATTCAAAATCAGCATTCAACTTTTATTAGATGACATTAATCTAATCCTGATGTGTCACATTTCTAAGAGCTTAAATACCAAAGGACTTGAGGTGGTGTTGAAATGTTTATTACATGCAGGCAAATCTCCAAATTCTGGAACGCACAAATGAAGTTGTTATAGATTCAGGACCAAGGGAGAAGCGGCCAGATCTTTCACTTCAAATACCCCCTAGATCTGTAAATTTTGTCAATAGCAGGAGTGGAAAAGGTTTACTCCAATCTCAAGGATCCGTAAAAGGTATTTCACCTTCAAAGGGCTTGTTACGGGGTTTAAGCTTCAAAAAAAAGACTGCTTTACCTGATGGTGAGAGAAGCTCCCTCCTCAACTCAGATAGCAAGCCAACTGCAGAAAGTCCTAGGTTGTCCAACTTCATGGATGTTTTTAATTGGAAAAGATCTAATTCTCTTCCTGTTTCACATGCATCAAACTTGTCCCCTTCAGTTTCTACACCTACTTCAGCAAGGCCGTATAATGAACGTCCCAGGTCACATGTAAGTGCTCTTATTTTGCTTGGTCTGTGTCATTTCAGATAGCTATTTAAGATTATGTTTGAGTCACAAACAATTGATAGTTTGATGGAAAGATAGATTGTTATATGCTCTTTATGAAAGTAATTAACTTCCTTGTGTTTTTTGAGAAGTTTCCCAGAAACTAAGTTTGAGTGACTGTACAATTTTCATTTATACCCTATTAAATCAGTATAATAAAAAAAAAGGCATTCCTGAAGTGCATCATCACTTTTAATTATTTTCATGTCGGCCGGCCGATTTATGCACTCCTCTTAAAATGGGCAAATCTTCTATGGAATCAAAGAACTTTCTTGTCTAGTTAAATTGTTCTAACATGTTTATATTATGCAATAATAGGGAGCCTATAAAGGGGAATAGAAAGGAGAGGGGAGGGAGCTGTGGGGGTTGAGCTGGCCACTGTTGTATTGAAAGCAGGGGGAGTGCCCCAATCAGTGGCTCTAGAAATATTTTAAGAATGTAGAAGTTAGACTGAATTATGGTCTTTTGTGCAGAAAGGGCCAGTTCATATGGTGGATCCTGTGGTCTCAAGGTCCCTGTCCATACCTGGTCGAAATGTTGTCATTGTAAGATCTGTATCTTTTGCTACTCGACATGAACAGGTTCAGACTGAATCTGGTGATGGTATGTTGTGTACCCATATACTCAGATATTTCCATCCCTTATTTATGTTGCTCCTTCAATTCAACGATGGATAAATTATTGTGCCAACTCATGGGTAGGACTTGCTATATATAGTAGAAAGTTTTGACACTCACTTCTACTGATTTTTTAAAAGCTTTGGTTGCATATCTAAGTAATATTTTTGTTCTGAAAATTTTCTCACCAAGTCAAGCTTGTGATCATCCATATTGATAAACACTCAGAACTTAGATGTTTGATAGTATTACTTTTCACATTTAGGTTGGCCAATTCCTTGATTTGTGGGCCATCTTATATAAGGATTATAAATATCTATCAAAAGGCTGCCCAAATAAGTATACATGATGGTCAACTTTTTTATATCTAATCATTTCCTGGTTATCATCCTTTTCACTTTATTCTCTCTGCAACTTGTCTTGTTGGAAAATCAGATCAAATTACTCCCGTTCCTATGCAAAATGAAGACGAAGAGATTCCTGAAGAGGAGGCAGTTTGCAGAATCTGTTTTGATGTTTGTGAAGAAGGAAACACACTCAAGATGGAATGCAGTTGCAAAGGTGCCCTCAGACTTTTACATGAAGACTGTGCGATTAAGTGGTTCACTACAAAAGGAAATAAGACTTGCGATGTCTGTGGGCAGGAGGTTCAGAACTTACCTGTAACCTTGCTTCGGGTGCCAACTTCTGCTCAAAGGGATAACAGACAGGCACATAATCAACAGAGTTTAAATTCACGATCAGTAAGGTGATGCAATGTGAGCCTTATCATATTTGACTTCTTACTTCTAATATCAAGGTTTTAAAGGGTCAGTAATAACAGTCTGGACCCCATGTTGCTCAACACATCTTATGTCCTTTTTTAACATTGCATTAAGTTAGCTCAACTCAAACTTCACACTTTGCTGCCTATCCTGCTCAAAACATTTGAAGTCAGTCTTAAACCATGGCTCTCCATAAACTTACTCAGTTGGCCAAAATTATATTTAACTCATTTCAATGTCAAGCCGGTCTATCAAAACTTTCCACTAAATTTTTTTGTCAAGAGAAACTAGATGAAAATATTAATAATGGCTTATGAATTCAATTTCCTTTTGTTTCATATTATGGCCATTTATGATTATTCTGATGCATATTTAAATGCATGGTTTATGCAGTGTTTGGCAGGACTTTGTGGTTCTTGTCTTGATTAGCACGATATGCTATTTCTTCTTCCTTGAGCAGCTCCTGGTAGGCCATTTTTCTCTGAGAAATAGCTCTGAAAATAGATACATTTATCTTCTATATAAGAAAAAGGGGGGAAGGCAAATGCTTCCAGAGAAGTTGAATAATTGACCAGAATGGCTCATTTCTAGGTTCTTAAAATTTTCATTAAACAAGAATTGATCTGAAGTGATATTGAGTTGGAACAGAACCAGTTGTGGACCATCTCTTATCTGAATAGTGGAGGAATCCTCACTAGAGACTGAACTGAGATCCCTAAAGCACAGGTTTAAGACTCAAGCAAAAGGGAAAAAAAGAGTATTTGTTGATTAGATGGGACAAGTGTGTTTCTCAACAGATTAAATTCAAAGATGTTTGGACATCATCCTGAATAAATGCAAAGGTTAGGGCATATCTAGTTTCTCAAACTGAGTTAAGCCAGATCTGTGGATTGGCGCTTGCAGTTTGAAGACTAGATATATTATCAGGTATTTGACTTCTTGAGCATCAACCCACCTCACCAGACTCATCAGGCTTGTCGGCATATACCATGAGCATCAAAATTGCCCTTCATTTTATGTCATTATTTGGCTTTATATTACTATTTTCATGAGGTTTCTTGCCTTTCCCACTCTTTTTTATTGGTATCTCATGCATAGTTCCCTTAACATATTTGATATTATAGCATATACATGTATATATTAGAAGCTAGTTCCTTTTCTCTTTCTTGCATCACTTCATGTGATGCCTTCTCAACTACTGTTGAGAGTGGAAAGAAATGAACATTGTGCATTCATCATTATAGTTGGCCATTTTTAGGCTTTTAATATGAAATTTATTTTTCTTGATGACTAGCATTCATTAGTGTACACACGAAAATATGTGACATCTTATACGCATAGAGAGAAAGGCCAAACTGGTTTC
This sequence comes from Vitis riparia, assembly GCF_004353265.1. Classification (NCBI taxonomy): domain Eukaryota; kingdom Viridiplantae; phylum Streptophyta; class Magnoliopsida; order Vitales; family Vitaceae; genus Vitis; species Vitis riparia. Next base: position 3,396,743 of record NC_048435.1, on the reverse strand, counting down.
AGTCCTTTGTTGTGCATATTTTTACCATGATATTCCATATAGTGGTATTAATTCTATGCCATCCATATGACAGATTCATGACATGAAGACTCAAGCAATTGTAGTTGCAGCACCATTTTCTTTTACTTTGGGTGTTTTGGCGTCTATTTTTGCAATTATCCTAGGTATGTTTGAGTTTCAGGAAATGCAGCAAGTGTTTTATATGAATCATAATTGTTAAAGTATTAGCTGTTTCACATGCAGCAATCAAGGAGTATATATGGACATATGCTGCTCTTGAGTTTGCGCTTGTGGCCATAATCGTCCATCTTTTCTATAGTTTGGTGAGTAATGCTTTGGTATAATAATTTCATGCATAAGATGATGGCTTCCTCCATTCCCATCACTGAAGTCTCATAATTTTCATTTCATTGCTCATAAAAGTAGGATGCTTTGTTCCGACTTCTTTTTGCAAAAAATAAAACAAGAGTGCTACCGAGCTGGTCAGAGTACAACAATAACATAAATGACCATTACTTCAATGTCAAAATTCACTGTTAGAATTCATTTCAAAGGAAGGCTATGGAAGTAAGAAAATGTTGATCCTGCCAATCTGTCTTTCTAATATGTGGAATGAGCTAAAATGATTTCTTTGAGGCTTTGTCTCCATTGTTTTTGTAACCATTATCTTGCTAATTTCTTCCTTTATTTCCAGGGAAAGGGAAATGTGTTTTGTTAAATAATTGGAAAATGAAAAAGGATAACTTCATGTCTTGTGGGCATGAACTGATACACGCAAGATTTTTCTGCAACTCTTGTCAGAAATTCAAATGCTTCAAATTTTCATTATGTGCAAACGTTATTAATGAATGTTTCCCAGATTTTAGTAATATTGATTGGCTTGGCAGGTTCATTGCTATTAGTATTTGTTATGTGATTTTACTAATAGAGAGACTAGTTTTGTTTTCCTTATAGTCAAAACCATTTCCCATATGCTTTCTATGCCCCTGAAATTTTAGGGATGGTGGGTTTCATTCTTACCAAAAATTTGTCCATATATCTGGTGACTAATGACTAGTTTTCATCCCTGAACTTCCGGTGGTAGATTTATAAAGGCCCTTAAGAAAAGAGGGTGAACATATATGCCTTTTTTCTCTCAGCTTTTTGCCAATAGATAAGCAGAAAAGCATATTTTTTGCCTTTTGCTGGAAGTACACGAGTCAGAAGCCTATTTCATGGACTGCACAGAAAATGAAAATTTTACTATGTTATTTTCTGCATTTAATTTCCAAATGTATGCTATTATATTTATGAAGAGTTGCTTTAGGTTCCCAAGCCTAACCTAATATGGCCAGTCTCTTTATTCTACTTAAGCTTTCATTATTACGAGGCTGTTGTATGTCTGCTTCTAAGAAAATCAGGTGTTTCTTGTTTGGTTTCAGATCATTGATGTTTGTTGACCAAAGCCTAATCATTAGCTTTACTTTGTTCTTGCAGCTTCATCTGAAGGCGGTTTATGCCATAATGCTTTCTGCAGTTATGGGTTTCGGCATAGCTATGAGCCTCAATTCATTGTACATTCAATTTTTTACTTGGCGGTTTCAGGTTACACAGAACTCCAACCCTGTATGACCAGACCTCTGAGAGGAACCACGTGCCCGGACAAAGCACTGGAGTACATATTAGCTACCCAGGCACTGTAATTATATTAAGAATTGTAGATTGTTTTTTTTTTTTTTTTTATGTATATTTTTAGTGGTCCAAGTGTCACACATGAACTTAAGAAAAACCTAAATCTGTGATAAATATGCTACTTTTTTTTTTTTTGGAAGTATTTGTCAATATTTGATATACAAAATCCAGACGTCTTTTCACTGGATGGTAACCCACCCCATGCAAAAATGCATGAAAAATTATTGAAGAAAGAATTTTCATTTGTACTTCAGTAAGGAAGTAACAAACATTTGATACACAATTCAGGAAATGGGGACCTTGCTCAATGACTAATTTCCATATGCAACATTTGTACTGTTGGAAGATGATGGATCAACCCTACTGCAACCATTTACTGTTGGTTATATAAGAAAAATACCCACCATCCTTTCAGAGATAATTCAATGGAATAAGATGAGTGCTTTTTTGAGGAAGTTATAATCCGGCTTCACCCTGGGAGCTGCATCTTTCCTTGAATTCACCTCATAACCATCCCGCTCTTCATCTAGTAAACTTAGGCCTTTTAACTGTGTCCTACATCGCTTCAGATTGGCAACTTCAAAGGGGACCACACCAAAATATTAAAAATAAATAAAAAATAAAATCTGTTGCTTGCAATATGGCATGCTCCGAATATATTATCGGATAGCCACAGAATATTCCCAGCAACACAGATGAAAAAAAATATGATACACCAAAAGCTTCTGTTCACACAAAATCATTATAACTTAAACACAAAAACTATTTCGTTAAGGATATGTACAGATCTACACACGTCTGATACGGAGATGCAGCAGGGTTGGAAAAGAGAACATTATTTAGGTTTTGTCACAGGAAGGAAGTGATTACCATCTTTTCTCATCCATATCGTAGATCTGGTTCTTTTTACATTATCCACGAACAGCTGATGTCTGTCACCAAACAAAGATGCAAGGGTGTTAGAAAATCTGGAATCAATCAACAATTAAGCTCACCAAGGAAGACCTAGGCACGAGCCAAATCAATTCATTAGTATAATTTTAATAATAATTAGTGTTCTTTTGCCACTAGAAAATACAGGTTGAATTTCATATAGAATGAATGATTAGCAAAATAGCTGATGGAAAAACCAGCATTCATTCCATTCTGATGCCAATATTCGATTTTATTAAAGTTATTTCATTTCAGCTCACCAAAATGATACCATTACTACTAGAAAAGCACCCACCTTTCATACTCCAGCTTCTGAGTGACTATCCCATTCAGTAGCAACTCTGAACTGTAAACAGCTGCTCCTGCAAGAATAAACGTAATTTTGCAACATTTTAAAAAAATCTATTTAATCAATTGTTTATAGTAGAGTAATCTATAAATGTTTGTAACCTTTTTCGAGATAAGGCTCACAGACTGCATAATCTTCATCACACGATAAAATCAACAGATCATCTGGAAATTTGCCATCCTTCAACACAGATCTGCCTATCCTCTCCACAGGCTGATATACACATTTGAACTGGAATTTAGTGTTCAAGCAAGGATTTGAAAGATCAAGTAGGATCTAAATGTGATTGAGAGATTCATGGTAAGGAGCCATAAGTAAAATCCCCAGGAATCAGCAGCTAAATTTAAAACAGGAGAAAATATAGCAAACTAGACACAACTATAGCTGGTGGCAACTATATTAGAATTATCAGTATTCCATCTAGGTTATCAGAGCACCAGCAAAGGTGATAATTAACAGCACAATAAAATATCCTGATTAAGATGCTAACCACAAGTGTCACTAGGAATATGAAAACTTCCAGACCTGTTTGCAACAAAACTGCCTCTTCATAGTCTCAGGCTAACCAGATTTTAACATTTCAAAACTGAATTCCATTGAAACAACTTCAATTTATCATTGTCATTTCATTTTATTAGTTCTTGTTTCAGCAAGTTTGGTTGTGAAGAATGATTAAAAGGCTGAGTAGGAGACAAGACTTCAGTTAAAGACAATCACTAAATCATTAACATCTAGCTGAACCATCAAAATATCAATCTTCTATTACCACCCTTAAGTTGACAAAAAGGGGCCATGAGAGGTAGATTAACCTTACTTGGAACTGTACTCAGTGATAAGAACCTAAATCTAAAGGTCAGACTTCAGAACACATACAGTGGAAAACCTATAGCCATCTAATCATGCAGGGAGTTTAAATTCAAAGGACATCCCAACATGACCTTTAACATGTTAAAACAACCAAAAAAATCAGATTTAGTTCTTAAAACATATTTTAGCATACTGTTAGGCACGTATACGACCACATCTATTGATATGAACACAATATGTCTTTGAGTTTTAACAAGGAATTTCTTGATATGCAGCAATAAACAGCACAAGAATAATAAGCTTCTGTTTGATACTGGTTCCCAACCGAGGACCAGTTTCAAAATGTCTGTTTTTTCTTATGATTCCTCACTTATTACTATATCCACTTCTTATTTACCTCCATTGAAAGCTATATTCACTTCCAACAATGACAAGTAGCAAACATGGGGACATGATTGGGGATCAGGTCATCAAGGTACAATCAGTGAACTGAGCTCCAGAGCTAGGAGTTCTATGTCTAGGTTGAAACTCAATAGATCGTGGACGTAAGATGAACCAGATTCTGAAGGTGTGGGCTTATTAAGTTGCTCAAAGCAAAAATTCCCTTGATGTTCATACCAGAGACTAGGGTTTTGATACCATCTTCACCTGGGTTAGGTGGGTGTGGGGAGGAGGGGAGGGGAGGGGACGGGGTGTGGGTGGTTTAGGGGTATGTGAGAGTGCCACACCCCATTATGCAGCCAGCTGAATGGGCTTCTTTCACAAGAGCAGGAAAAAAAACAAAAAGGAAACAAACCAGAGTTTTAGATATATGCTACTAATGCTGGAGCAGGTAAAATTAGCTGTAAGAAATAATCTAGAAGGATTACATACCTGACCATCAACTGCCTTAACCAAGCTTGCTATTATTTCTTTACCAGGCTTTGTGTTTGGAGTGATTAAGACTTTTCGACCCTGCAGATGCAATGATGTAAAATTACATACAGAACCAAGCCAATGCATCTGGTTCAACTAAAATAAGATTGAGAAATTGCCTGTAAAAGAGGATGTTGGCATGCACGTGCCAATGAAACTGGCATGCTAAAGCCAAGCTCCTTTTCCTTTTTGGCATCCCTCAGTATGTAGCCTTTCTCATCAATAAAGCATCTAGCTTGCACACAGCTCTCAAGCCATAGATGTGTCACCACTGGTTTGCCATATGCAATAGCTTCTAACATATTCCTTGTCCGTACAAATGCATCTGTTATAAAGTGTGTGGCATCTGAAATAGAGGAAGCTACAGAAACTCCCAGGCGGGTCAAAATCTGAGAGAAAAGAGAAAAAAAAAAAAGAAAAGCACAGTTTAAACACTGACATTTGCTAAAGAGTTGAAGAAATCACAACTGCCTACCTTTTTCTGCTGCTTAATTATATCATCATCCAAGTGTTGGCTAAATAAGACTCGAACGTTCGATATTTCTCTTCTCCTCCTAGAATCTTTTACTGCAGAAGTAGGCCCTGGTCCAGTGTCAGTTAAGTTATTGATTTCTTTCAAAAGGGATGTCCTTAGGTTCTTCTTGCAAGACTGCTTGACATATTCGTTACCCATACAAACTGGTGATGCAGCATTTGTAGGTGTCACAGAGTTAACTGGGGTAGTACATACTGAACCAGAGGGTTTACACATCTCCCTTAACCCAGCATTTCCTTCTCTGCCTTCAGCAGGTGATGAGGGATCTGCATCACTGTTCCCCTCAGAATGCTTAGATGCTCTTTCCCCAGTCGGATCTCTGGAAATTTTTTTTCTATTCTGATTAACAGAACTACGGTTAAGCATAGCATCACCTGCTCCTGGTTTATCTAAACTTTGCTTTAGCAATATTCCTTCAGAATTCTGGTCTAGGGAAGACAACCCCAGAGAAGCATTTGAAGATGATTGTATTTTCCTCTTCATGTCAAAACCAGAAAAAGTGCCTCTAGCTTTGCTTTTTGACCTTGTCTGCCTAGGGATAAATTGTTCAATGGCTTCTTGTCCAACAAATGGTTTGGGTGGACCATCTAAGTCTGTGATGCTATTTGCTCGACCCAACAAGTTTCTATGAGTTCTGCTTTGTTTAGGACAGCTCAAAGCATCCATTTTGCCACCATTAGATATAGCAGTTAACTTTGAATCTGATTGCTCATGATGACTCAGTTTGTCAGACTGAAGTTTGCCAGAGCCATTGGAACCAGATGTAGACAATCTCTCTTTATCACCTGACACCTTACAGGCATCAACAGCTTTGCTCCTTTTTCTTCTGTCTTTAAGTGGACCAGCCTTTCTCTGATTATTTATTTTTTCACCAGAATCATTTGATGCGATCTTAGCTCTTTCAAACTGATTTACAACCATGCGATGCCTAGTTCGACAAGCAACTGGTGTAAAAGTACCAAGCTCCTCTTGTAAACCCCGTTTCTTAACTGAAATAAGACTATGTGATGTTGCTAGGCCATGACATCCTTCAACCTCATCAATATGGCTTCTTTCCAAGGTTCCTTCTGCCTTTCTTTTCCTGGTGACTTTAGAAGGGTTTTTGCCCACATTTTCACTTCCCCTGGAGGCAAAGCGTTCCTGAGAATTTGACTTGGTCCGTTTTGGTTTTGCTTTTACTGGCTCCACATCAATCTGCTCCCTGACATTCTTAGAGCGTGCGCAACCTGAAGATTCTTTACTAAGTCTGGCACCAATCCCCTTCATTTTCTTGGATTGTCTTGTAATTACTCCTGAATCCAGAGGATGTGCCCTCTTCTGAAATGAATCCTCTTTAGTACAAGCTGAATTCTTCCTCTCCCTCTTGGGCAAACCCTTGGAATTATGGTTACCTTGACAAGCCTCATGAACATCACCATTATTAAGGGATGACCCATAAAATAAGGCTTCCATAGCTTCAGCAGCCATTTGAGTGTCAAAACCTACATTTAGCATGTCAGGCACATCCATGTCAGCACCAGTGGCTTCAAACTCTCCTCCTGAGGATTCTGCATTTAACTGCTCATCCAACTCATTTGCAAGATTCTTTTTTATTTTCATATTATCATCTTGAAATATCTTGTCATTCTCTTTTGAATTAGGCCTGACTAATCTTGGCTCAGAATGAACAAAATTCATTATTTTATGGTGGATCTTCAATTTCTCTTCCTTATTCCTGAACTCATCCACTTGGCTTCCTTTCAAGTCAGCCTGCCTGGTCTTCCGAGGTTCAGAAGAAGATATCCGCCCATGATGTTTGTGATCAAATAATTCTTCCTTTCTATGACAGAAAAATTCTCCGCCACCTTCATCCTCACGGTTATCATCCCAGTCAAAAATCTCCGATTGCCCAACTGTGTTTCTATGATTGGATGCCTTGGCCAAACTTTGAGGCCCTTTTGCACTTGAGACAGTAATTGATTTTGTTTTGGTAGTCTTCCCATGATCAACTTCTTGATCAAACTCCAGCATATTAACTTGAAGAAACCTGTCCACAAAATCAAGTGCATTGGCTTGGGATGCCTCTTCAGGCTCTTGAGAGTCAACATAGCTCAACCCTGCTGACTTGTTACCACAGGCAAGCAATTGAGACAAGTCTGTTCCTTCATCATTGCTATGAATGTTGTTAGTGGATCTGCTTTTCTCAGCAAATGTATCCTCAGTAAAAAGTTTTCTCACTGTAGATCTACTAACCCTGCATTTGGTTTCGTTCCTTAATCCCTCATTATATTCCCCAAAACAATTTTCTGGAGCAACTTCTGCCCCAACTGCTGATTGGCCTCTTATAGAAGAAATCTTATTTTCCTCATCATTTTGTTTCAAAGGCCCACTCTTGGTTCCATTAAGAGTCATAGCACGAGCTGCTAAACCAGAGGCCCGCAAAGCTGCAGCACGAACTGAAGTAAACCCCCTTGGAACAGATCCTGAGTAACAAGAAGATAATTGAAAAAAAAACTGAAGTTTAGAACAGCAGGTACTTATCATAGTGCACTTAATAAAATTAGGTCTAGTAGTTTTAGGATACTTTGTTCTATCTTCTAACATTGTATATGAAATTAAATCTGACATTGGAAATAAAGTCGATCTTGAACCATGTCTAACTAATTATGCACATAATTTAAGTTCAAGAAGCCTACTTAGCCTACAAGACGTATTTGAAAACTTCAGCAAAGCTTTAAACTGCAAGTCCCAAGGAAGGAAATGCAATAACAATGGCAATGACAAAAAGCACCAGACAAATTCATTCAAAACTAACCTTGATTCTCATGAACATAATGATGATGATATCTCTTGAATCACTAATGAGTCTGGAAAAATTTACAAAATATTAAAAAATTTCTTGGTAAGTTGAGACATTAGATGACTTTTGAGGTCCCATAATTCATTCAAACCAGACAACAAGTTGACTGAAGGGGTTGACATACAATGATTGCATGAAAGACCTAAGTTATATTATTAATGAAGGGGAAAAGTAAATACCAGGTTCAGGTTCCAGGGTGCCTTGTTCCAGCGGTGTCACAGTAGAAACATTGTGTTCTGAAAGGAAAGAAGGAGGACGTGACTACCATTTTGGATGGCCAGTAGGAACAGTAATGCTTGCAAAAGACAACTGATGAAGAAAAAAAGCTGAACACCAATTTTCATTTATTGATAAACAACTTAAAAACACACACACATGCAAAATTGAGCTTTAAGACATAAAAGGATGAAAATTTTGAAGTAATAAACAAACCATGTTGCAATGGAGTTTAGAACAGACATACCTGCATTGCACTGTTCACCAATCGAAGGATGGGGTTCCAACAGACTTCCCTTTTCACCCTGTTCACAAGCAGAAACGTGATGCACATTTTCTTTGTCTACTGGGAAAACACCTATGCTTCTCACAGAGTTATCATCAGATAAACCCTCATTATCACTCAGAACTTCAGTTCTATCCGTTCCTTCACCATCACTTTCAATGACAACTTCATCATCGAACCCATCCAATAATTGGGTTCTTATATTCTCAGTGCAATCAGGATCATCCAAAACTTGGGTTTCACCACTAAGATTCACCAATTGGGTTTCAAATGCATCTTCAAGCGGAACAGTGTCATCAAAAGGTACAGTATTTTGTAGAAATTGCACTGCATCAGCATTCCAATCTTTGATTTTCTCACCTGATTGTTTTCAAGCAAATTGTCAAAATCATAATAAAAGAACTGTCGAATATCACTCTTTCTTTTTTGTGAAATTCATACATGTGGATTCCACTACATGAGGCCTTGGTCCCACATCAAAATAGCAAAGGTGCTAAAAGCTAGCTATCTACACATTAACTCCAAAACCCTGATCACAAACCTAAAAGATGGACAACACAAAAAGGGGAACCAACTCCATTGTTTCATTAGCATACCTGAAAGAATGTAGAAAAAGAATACAAAAATAACTTTAAATGGATTTCTGCTTCCTTTCCCTCAGTTTTTATCTTTGTTTTTCTTGGAAAGCACTGGACAAAGGAAAGAAAGAAATAGGAAAAATCTCAAACTCTCCATTGGTTTTCCCTAGAAAATACAATGAAAATTATTTGATTTTTCTTCATCTTTTATTGATAGAAAATTTTTGAAAAGGATTGAATAAAAAAATTAACTGAACTCAAATTTGTAGTTTCCTTCATTTATTTTCCTTTCATTTACCCCACATTTTCTGAGTTCCAGATGGAACTTTAGAGATCCAAACAGAGCCCATAGATTCCCCAACTTTCTCTCTCCCTCCCATGGGAAGTTCATCATTCTTTTACAAAAAATCTTCCTTCTACAGCCAATGTATTAAACCAAACTCCCGACTTTTTTCCTGCTACATAACTAACACAAGCTACATATTGTGATTCAATCAAGATTCCTTCCTTCTTTTTTTTTTTTCTAGATAACCGAGGAAACTTCCACGGCCGAGCCCTTCGGACTCTCTGTGGGGGCCCAAAGTTCAGGTGCTGATCGCAGCAGCCACAACCAGCACCAGGAATCGAACCAGGACCGTGCGCCTCTACCACACATCCTGGCATTCGCCCTAACCAGGGCACCTGACGGGCTCCTTTATCATTAGAATCAAAATTTGGGCAAAAACACTTAAAAAGGCTAACATAAATTAGGAAACGATATAGGATTAAGTATAATTACCAGACAACGAAGAGGGAGAAGACAGAGCATCAAAGTTTTGGGTTTCGGAATCGGAAATATCAGCAAGAGGTTGGGTGTCGTCGATTTCGTCATCACTATCTCCAAGGGAACCCATCTCGATTTATCTGCAATTGAGATAAAGATCCAAAAATAAATAAAATTAAGATCCTAATAGAGTTATAGTAATGGAATTCATAGACTAATGATAAATAAATAAACTAATAAAAGAAAATTCGGAATGAAGATCGAAAAGTAAAGGAAAATATTAGCGAGAATCGTACCAGAGGAAGGGGGAGAATGTAGTGAGAGGAGAGAGGAGAGTGGAGGGAAAGTGAAAGTGGAAGTGGAGAGAAGAGAGAGAGAGGATTGGAGGGAAAAGAGGGAGAGTGGGGGACATATAGAGGTTGATTTTTGGAGGGAAAAGGGAGCCAATTTCTTGGGCCGATTTTACTGACATACTGCGAGTCCACAGTGGCTTTCTAACCCTAGTTTTATGCTATGTGTAACTCTTTCGGGGAAAAAGAATTAATAACTTTGGTTAAAGTATGTCTCATTAGCCAAACAGGGCATTTGGTCTAGTGGTATGATTCTCGCTTAGGGTGCGAGAGGTCCCGAGTTCAATTCTCGGAATGCCCCCATTTATACTTGACCTTTTCGCCTACCCACCCAAAAAAATTTTGAGTCCTTTTGCCCTCCGAATGGAAATTTCATTTTAAATACCTACCGATTTATTAACCGTCCATTTTTGGGTTTTTTAAAATAAAAGAACAAAAAAAAAAACACATTTAACAATCAAAAATTATTTTCTATTCTTAAAATTAAAATATTAAATATAATAATTATTTTTAAAATACATTTAAAAATATTAAAGATATGTTACTTAACATTTTGGCCTACGCACCATTTTTATTTTTTTAAGTCTTTTACTCTTTGAATGAAAATTTTATTTTATATACTATCGGTGCAACGATGATTAAGTATTAATTGTCAATATTTTTTGTTTTTAAAAACAAAAAATAAAGATTTATTTAGAAACTGTTTTTAAAATATCTTTTTGTTTTCTAATAAAAAAATATTGAAAACACATTTAATAATAAAAAACTGTTTTCTATTCTCAAAATTATAAAATAAATCAAATAACATTTTTTAATTATTTTATGTTGTTTTTATTTATTTTTTTATGATTGTTTTAAAAAATAATTATACAAATATATAGAATGATTAAAATTAAAATATTAAATATAATAATTATTTTTAAAATATATTTTAAAATATTAAAAACATTTTAGGTTTATAAATAGACTTTTATTCTATAAAAACCAAAAACAATTTTCACAAACTGTTTTCAAAAAATATTTTTCAAAATTATTTTTGAAAATAATTATCAAACAGACCCTAAAATATTTTTTAAAAACATATTTTAGTTGTTTTTAATTATTTATATTATTTTATGAGAATTGTTTTAAAAAATAATAAAATAAATATAAAAAATTATTTAAAAATTAAATACTACATATAAAATTTATTTTAAAAAATGTGAAAATATAATAAACAAGTTCAAAACATTTCAAATTTTCAAATAGACTTTTATCGAAAACTATAGGCAAAAATAAATAAATAAATCATGTTTTCTTTTTAAAACAGTTTGCGAAAACATTACCAAATAAATAAAGGAGTTTTGGGTCAAAATGACCCATTTATTAAAAAAATATATAAGATTTGACTATTTTTTGAAACTTATGTTTAAATTAACTTCTTTGGTGCCATGTAGGCATCATGTCATTAAAAATTATTTAAAAATTATTTTTTTTCATCATTTTAGTTAAAACCTTAATTGACAATTGTGACTTCATTTTTGAACTGAAACCGTAGTTGCCAATCGAGACTTTATTTTAAAATTTTTATTTTTATAGAGTATACTTTTAAGCCACAATTGCTAAATGAGATTTCAATTATAATTTTTTTTTTTTACTTTCAAATTTAATTAAAAACTATTAAATTACAATTTAGTATTGAAATTAAAAATATATACTTTAATAATAAATTATTTATATTTAAACTATTATTTCGATAAAGATAAATTTGTTATAATATAAATAAATTAATATCTTAAAAAACAACAAATTAAATATATTAAATTAATAAATTATATAATTTTATATATTATTTATACATTATATAAGTTTATTATTTTAAGATTATTAATTTATTAATAAATAAAATATTCATTTATGATATCTTTTATTCTCAAGTTTAAATATAAATAATTTATTATTTAAATATATTTTTTAAATTTCAATCATAAATTATAATTTAATAATTTTTAATTAAATTTTAAATTAAAAAAAAAACTAAAATCTCAATTAGTAACTGTGGCTTTAGTTAAAAAATAAAGTCTCAATTACCAACTGAGCTTTCGATTTAAAAATAAAATCTTAGTTGACAACCACGGTTTTAATTAAAAAATGAAGCCAATTGAAGTTTTAACTAAAATAATGAAAAAAAAATATTTTTTAATGATATGATACTTACATGACATAAAGAGACCAATTTGAACATAAGTTTCAAAAAATGGTTAGATTTTTTTTTTTTTTTTTTTACTAAATGGACCATTTTGATCCAAAACCCTAGATATAGTTGTTTCCGAGCCGCCTCCTCCCAGTCCCAATTAGGTTTGCCGCCTCCTCCCAGTCCCAATTAGGTTTGTGGGTGATGAGTGTAGTGGTTCTGGACCTTCTGGTATTAACTTGGAAGGTTTTAACAATATGACGGTTTGAATGCCAAAACATTATGAACCTGAGGTGTGATCAAATTGCAGCAATGCCCAAATTGAGGCCTTATCATCCAAGATACCCGCGTAAAAGGCTAGTCAGGACTCCGGCGGAGCATCGCTCTTGCAACACATTGCTCCTGTCATTGTCAAAGCAAGCGTTTAGAAACAAGGGGAAATGGGGGAGGCTTTCATTTCCAAGACATTTGCAGTTCTGCAAAGGAATGAACCTAACATCAACTTAAACTGCAACATAAAACATGCGGCTTGCCGATATGATATTCCTTACATCAAAATGAGGAAGCTAATAAACAGTGTATCTCCAGATAATCTGAAATTCAATACTGGGAGAAAAAGGGGGAATTTGCCTAATCATTTGTTGGCTAATACCACCAGCCCCACTAGCAATGTATAGCCCGAGCGGCTAAAACTGCATAGCTAACTCGGAAAGGAAAAAAGAATGCAACAAAAAACCAGCACAGCCACCTTTATGTCCCGATGATGCCAAACCCCAGAGCAAAATCCCTTCTGGAAGAACCCACGTGCAGTACTCCATTCATGCACATCCCCAAGAGCAACTTCAAGAAACATAGTTGATGCACCACTGATTCAAACCTCAGTTGGCTCAGCTACCCAGACATATTGCTGACACTTGAGCATCTTTTCCCAAAATACGTCAAACATTTTCAGACATTCTCGGCATACTCCTTTGGAATGAATGTGGAGGATTATCGTATGGGAGAAGACTTCTCATTTTGCCACTTCAGTTTGAACAAAATAAAAGAATTGGCAATGATGCAGGATCAAGCTCTAAGTTTCCTTTCAAGGCACCGTCTCTCTCTTCCGTCAGATGGAAAGCAGGAATTTGATGAGAGAACCTAAGCAATTCAACCCGAGGAATCTTCATACTGAAAGGTAATCTTCCTTCTACTTGAGACTTGAAAACTGCATTGTAACCCTCCACTCGCTCTAAAAGCAAAACTTCAATCCACAAATCATTTTCATCTAGAACTTCAACTATGTCATATTCACAGTTCTCCAAGTCAGAACATGTCATTTCAGCATTCCAGTTCTTGTACAATGCCCAAACCTCACCTTTCCTAGGAAAGATGGCATATTCATTCTTCTTGTCAGTAAGTTCTGCTCTTAACTGATGAGAAAAGGAAGCAGCACTAGTATAGGTCTGGGGCTTACCCTTCTTAATCTTAAATCTCCCACAAGTGGTCAACATCTTTTTGTCAAGCCACTGAATCATGTCATTTGGAGGTGAGCAGGCTTCAAGCCAAGTTACGTGCAATTTGAAATCTGGATCAGAATCAATTTTCTTAATCTGACAATAGTACTTTGGCAAACCATCCTCATCACTGTACAAGGCCCAAATCTGACCAACTTGAAACTTTTCTGGGGATTTCTCAGCATCAAAGTTGCAGAAGTCTGGCTCAGGAATTTCATAAGCTTCTGGAGTTGAAGCTACTACAGAAGCTGGATCACTACTATGGTCTTTGAGAATATCATCAGGATTGCCATTCTCTGGGTCTAAATGGGTCTCATTATCAACCTGAAACATAGATGAACCTCCTTCTGACCCTGTCATGGGCTTCACATTCTCTTCTGTAGACTTAGAAACGGAACCATTTGCATTACTAGCCTCCATCTTCAAATCTTCTTCAGGAACAGGAATTTCTTCAACGTTGGCAGGCAGAGACGCAGGGTCAAGTTCAAGAGACCCTCTTGGAACATCTTGCCTTTCCTCACCAGTCAGTTTAAAAGAAGGAATCCTGTGGGAGAACCTAAGTAGTTCACTTGGTGGGATCAAGATCGAATCAATTCCTTGCTTCAGTATTCGACAAAAAAGACAGGCAAAACCTTTTAACTTACTCAAGTACACAACTGATATTCCAACATTCTCATCATATTCTGACAAGACTTCCACATATTCAAACTCATACTTCCTATGACTCTCTGGGTCTGAGCTCCATTTTATATCCCAGTTCTTAAAAAGGGCCCAGGTCTCTCCTTTTCTTGGATGTATCTTGTAAGCATCTCTACTGCGGTCCTTTTCCCAAGAAACTAAATGAGAGAACATAAGACGATCTCCAGTGTTTTCGGACTTCCCACGTTTGAAATTACCACAAGAATATGGCAAATCTTCACTAACCCATTCAATTTCAGCCTCATCACTAGGGTCAGGCTCCAACCAGGTTATCCGCAGCTTGAACCCAGTAGAGAAAACTTTCCTGATCTGAGCATAGAATCTCGGCATTGCATCCACAGTATCATAGACAGCCCATGTCTGCCCAACTGTAAAACATTCTTCTTTCCTATCCTTGTCAAAGTCATTAAAATCTGGATCGGGGTATTCATAGAACTCTGGATCTTTTGCAGCTTTGGGGGTTGAACTTGAAGGAAAATCATTATCAGCTTCAGGACTTCTCTTACATGCATCATCCGTCACTGTTTCCTTTCCATTGTCTTTCTTAGTCTCTTTGGTTCCATTAGGCAAGCTCTCATCAAAAGAGCCAGTTCCTTTTTGCCCCGAGTCCTTCTTATCTTCTTCTACATCAGCAGCTGCACCAGCCTGCTTATTGATTTTGCATATGTTTTCTTTCAATGATACATCCTCGCTCTTCTCTTCATTGGCAGAGGATGATCCGTTCCCTTTTGCTCTTTTTCGAGGACTCATTAAGTTGTCATCATCACTTACATTTTCACTGTAGGAAACATGTTGTTTATGCCGATTAGATCGCCGGGGGTACTGCTCTGCATAACGTCCAGAATTCTGTTTAGCTGGGAGATCATCATCCTCTTCCATAACTAATTCTTCAGTGTCAGAGCTGCTTCCAGTGTCGCAACTTTCACTGGATTCCACTTCCTGCTTCTTTCTTTTCTTACCGTTCACCTTTCCTGGGGATTTAGCTTCGTTAGATCCCCCTCCTTTATCAACCTTCATATCCACATTCACATATTTCTCATTGGTTTTAGACCCACCACCAATCTCAGAAGTGCATCCCGTCTTTGAGAATGACTCCATTCTTGACTTCTCACCACCAAATTTTCCTTGAAATCCCACATTGGAAGCAGGTTTCTGAAAAGTACTCTGTGGACCCACTTTATGAGCATCCTGATTAGGGACTGGCTTCTGTTGGGGGAATGCAGGCTGACTCCAACTGGTTCCTTGTGCTGTACTTTGAGTATTCATGTCATAGGCAATGAAGGTCTTGCCACAGCTTTGACAACGCAATGATCGGTTGACGATTTCTCTATAATACTGGTATCTTACAGCACAGAAAGGACATACAGTCCAGAATGTCAGGCGGCCATTGGAAGAACCTGATGAAGCCTGCTGTTGTGGCCGCTGGTGTTGGGCATTCACACCTGCATATGTTGTAGCAGCATTGTTCATAGAACTGTTTTGAACCCCAGATTGTCTTCCAAAATTCACATTCTTATTTGCCCGCGGTTGGGTCTGATGTGCTGCTTTAGGTTTCATGCAAGCTTTACGTCTCATGTCATGCAAGGACCGTTTTTCCCGGTCCAAAAGAACTCTTTGTGCTTCCCCAATCAGCTTAAAGGCAGCTTCAGCACCAGAAAACTTGTTTTTGTCTGGGTGAAGTAGGAGAGCAAGCTTCCGGTATTGCTTCTTGATTGATGCCTCATCTGCCGTTTGCTCAATTTGAAGGACACCATACCAGTCAATCTCATTCCCAATCAATTTGTGTTCCGCAGAGCAGTGTACATCACACACAGTGAGCATCTGGGAAATATTTTCCAGATCAGGATAGAGTTGTTGGGCTTTAATTGCAATCTTCCGAGCCCCCACAAAATCCTTGTTTTGCATCTTCTTTTCAGCAAGCCCCTTGGCCCTGACAGCCTCTTCTTTATTGCAGTCCATCTCTGATCCAGAATCCAAAGAACCAGACTCAACTCACCGCAATTAAGTTCATAAGATGCAAAATGCTACTTTAGTGCCTCATTCTTAGTTGATATACTAACATACCCAAGAAAAATGCATAGCCTGCAAAGACCCTTAGAAAATTTCCATCGACTCAAGATTTTGACCTCCACCTCCAAATCAACCCTGAAAATACACCAGACTATACAATTGAAATTGAGGGATGAGAGAGTGAGGGGTGGGGGGGAGAGGATGTTGAATAATATTTGTGTACATAAGCACATGCATCTATGTGTTTATCCAGAGGCGCTACATGATACATAAGTTATGTGATCCCATGAAAAATCATAATCTGCATCTATGAGAAGTTTTCATTGCACACATGTGCCAGAAATTAAACTTTCAATGCAAAGATAATAATAAACTTACAATTCAGGACGAACATCTCAAGAAAAAAAATGAAAAAAGAAAATGAATATCCCAAATTGCACAATAATCAAACAGAGTATCTGTTCCTTTAGCTCAAGGATGCGATAACTGTGAGAATGATCAGCCAGTGGTGCTGCAGTGCCAGTCAAATGTAGAAATTAAGGAACCATTATGTTCCACAGAAGAGAGAGAGATAGTAATAACAACAACAATAGCAGCGATAATAACAATAAGGAATGATCCTGACAATCTATATGTGATTCACACACAATAAAACATAATCTAATGCCAGTGCAACAAGTAAGGTAAATAAGAATAACTTCACCTCCCAAAAAAATATTGGCAATCCATTACACATTTCTTTTCCAACTGTAACAAATTCCAACACTATTTCAACACTGCAGCCTTTCTATCAAGGTCCTCAAGTAGCCTACATAAGCCTAGATCCATCATAACTCTATTTGTAATCACTGCTAAAATGTAATCCTGTTGGCAAAGCTATTCTTATATGATATCCAGACTGATCACATTACAACACCCAACTAAGAACGCAGGCCCCATGAGTTCATAAGCTAATAGACCAATAACCCCACAAAATAACTCATCACCCTCAAAGCAGCTCTCTTTCACTCACAAAAAATTGTGAGTATGAGGCCTATAGGAAACAAGGAAAAAATAAAATAACAACATCAGCTCATAACTATTCTAAATCACTTGTTAGGAAAATATAAAATAATGGGGAAAAAGTATAGTTTAAAATCATTGCATTGCGAAACTATCACAACAAGGAAAAGCTTCCATTGAAGCTCCCTTCCTTTAAGAAGAAAGATTTCCCCCCAAAAAAAAAAAAAGAAATCTCGGCATAAAAAAGGTAAATTTTAGCATAAAGAGACTTTTCTTGCAAGGCCAACTGAAACAAACATGACAATTTTCCCAAACTTTGCCTTATTAAAACAAATAAACCAATTCACTCAGTTTTGCTAATAGAAACTGCTTCCGGGCAGCAAAAATAAACTCTGTGAGTGTATCCATGGAAATGTTACCCCATAGCTTGATAAAACCTAGCATAAGTCTCCAAATACTTCTCTGGAAATAGTTTAAAAAATAAATAAAAACTAAAAACTAAAAACTAAAAAATAGAAATAAAATATAACTAAAAAAAAAAAAGACACCATCAGTCTTTTCAATGGGTAAAACTTTCCTGCAAAACAAGCGGAACCTAGACAATCATTTGCCCCGGAAACTTCTTATTGAAGTACTTTCAGTCAAGATCATAAAATTTCATATATTGACACACGTACTCGAAATGCAACCATTAATTGGAGGAGAACAATAACTGATGATAAACACAACCTACTTAATGAATAAGAAATAGATACCCTTAACCCTAAGTATATCCACATTTGGGCAAAACCAAACTCAAACCTGCACTCGAAATACTCCAAAAACAAAATTTACCAGTCATTGGAAGTGACATAAACACACCAACGCAGAACAATGCTACTGACGAAATTTACAGAACATAAAACACAACAAAATTTTCGATAGAAATGTATAGTAACAAGGTTCATCAAGTCAAACATAAGCCTCGAATAATCTGAAGAGAAAAACCCTAGAAATAATCGGATCAATTAAAGCTAAAAGGGTTTAGGGGATAGTAATTACCTTAGTAATACTGAATAAATTAGAGTTAGGCAGCTGTTTGTTTCGCGAGAAAACAAGAAGAGAGAAAGAGAGGGAAATCTCGGAAGAGGGAAAGAATCCGCACAGCGGGAACAAGAATTGAGGAGTAGAGAAGCCCTTCAGTTTCGTTTATTTTCTCGCTGTGCCCCTCTCATTTTGTGTTGGGGTTGAGGATTTTTGTAAATAACTGAAAGTTCAGGGGTTTTTAGCTTGTTTTATTTCCGAGTTTGCCCTTGCTCTATATGAATTTTACGAACTCAGCCTGAAATTTTTTTTGCGGGCTCTAATTGCATTTTCTGCATGGGGTGTAACTCGAATGAGTTGGGTTGAACTCAGGTGAGTTGGGTTGAACTTCCAAGGTCATTTATCCAAACCACATTCAACCTAATTTTTCAACACTAGGTTTTCTAACCTGAATTCAATTTGAATTTACGAGTCTTGTTGAAAATCAACTCGAACTTTTCGATACTAGTAATGACTTTTATTTTTATTTTGATAAAGGGGTAAAAATGTCTTTGTGTTCTTCATATATGCTCATTCCTAAGAAACCCTAACTCAAGACATGTTTGGTAAAAACTGTTTTTGAAAACAATTCTGAAAAATAGTTTTTGATGTTTTGTATTTATTTAGAAACCTAAAATATTTTTAATATATTTATAATATTTTTAAATATATTTTTAAAATAATTTTTATATGCAGTGTTTTACTTTTAATTATTCTAAATATATATATAATTATTTTTTAAAATAATCCTTAAAAAATAAATAAAAACAATATAAAATAACTAAAAGATCTTATATGAAAATAATATATTTTCTGTTCTTTTAAGAGCATAAAATAGTTTTTGATTTTAGTTTTCTAAATTTTTTTCTATTTTCGATAACAGAAAATTATTTTAAAAAATAGTTACTAAATAGACCCTCAGTCTCCATTCTTTCATTTTTCTCATTTACCTTTTTTCTATGAAATATAAGAAAATGATAATAAAGGCAAGCATAAAGAAATGGAAAATAAAAGGTTACTACACTTGTAAAACATTTCTATTTCTATCCAAAAATACCCCTGTAAATAAGTTAATTTCCTTTTATAATGTGGTTGGAAGATATCTTTTCATCTACTACCTTTCCATCATATGACTTTTTCATTACCTTTAAGTGGTCTTCAATGTCTCTTTCTTTTTTTCTTGTAAAAAATTAAATTTTTTTCATAAGGTGGAAGATGTTTTTTCAAATACTGCCTCCCCATTATAATGTCTGTTTTTCTATGTTGACCATTAACAAAACTAAGTATCTTTCATATCTTCCCCTTTTTATAAGCTTTTGTTCTCCTACTATAACGGTGGTCATTGCCTTCTTCTATGTAGCCTTTCGTGTCTCTCACTTTTTGTGCAAAAGATATTTGTTTTATCCTTACAAAATGGTGGTAGTCTTTTTCGTACAAGCCCTCACTCTCTTTATCCCCACTTTAGCAATGGTGAAAACTCTTAACCTCTAGGATTTCAATCGATTTGATGCTTAAAAAATAAAGGGAAAAAAAAAACCATAAATTTTCATCATTTGCTTGTCATTGCATATTTTTGTTTGATTTTTTTGTTATGTTGGAAACAAAATGATTCAAGGTTTTTGTTTCTTAGTTGTATGATAGTTCTAGGGAGCCAAATGGCGGTTTTAGTGTTGACAGGTCCCAAATAGAACTCGATTACTCAATGCTCAAACTACTATCGGTTTGATACAAAATTTATTATTTTTTTTATTTTTTTCAACTTTTATTACACTTTTTTTAATTGGTGTTTAATTTAATTGCTTTTATTTTTAGATTTTTTTTTCTTAAGTGGTGATTTTGTTATGTTTAAAGTACTAGTTTATGATTTACGAAAGGAGGTACACATTAGATTTTAGATGGTGATTTTAACACCCTCATGTCACGAACTCAACATCACACTCCAACCAATTGTAAAGATCAATATCTAGGGCTTGAATTTGGTTTTTAAAGCTTCAATGATGCATAAGTTGCATGTGTGAATGATATGATTTCGAAAGAGTGAGGTAGATTTCATCATTCCTATGTTGGGTTTTGCTCTTTTAATACTATGTTCATTGAGGCAAATGAATGATGATTATTATTTTTTTACAAATAGTAACTCGTTTAATAATGTTTGATGTGTTTCATATTTTTATTTTGAAACAAAACATTGAAACTAATTAATGAAATATATCTTTAATAAGTTATTTTAAATTTGAAATAGAAAAATTATATGAAACAAATGGTAAACTTAGAAGAGTATAAATAGTTTCTCCAAGGAAGTAAATTTTTTAATGGGACCTTTTCGGACCAAAAAAACATAAATATAGAAAAACTACACTCAAATAGCTTCTATCATAGTTATCTTCCCAAATAAGTTTTAAAGAAAAGGTATATGAATTTGATAGATTAAGGGGGTGTTTGGAAAAACTAAATACTTATTACTTAATGACTTAAGTTGATTTTAAGTTAAATTATACTCAAGTAGTTAACTTAGAACTTATTACTTAATTATTAAGTTAAATATTAAGGTTGTATGATAAAATTAATTTCAAATTTATTTTAAATCATCAAATCGATATATTTATCATCATAAATTATAAGTAGGACAATTGAGGTTATGTAACAATGGAGATATGGAGTAATAAGAAAGATCATGAAGGTAGTAAGAGAAAATATGGATGGAAATGTAAAATAAATATGTGAACTTAATAATAAATTAATTATTTTTATTTATTACTTAAAATTGTTTTTGACTTTAAGTTATATTATTAAGTTAGTTTACAAAACATACTTAATAACTTAAATTATGTTATTAAATTACTTTAAGTTATTAAGTTGGTTTATCAAATACCTACTAAGATTTGTTGTGGTAGAATAAATAATGTATTTATATACATAAAACAATATAATATATTTTATTTATTTTGTAGAGGGATTTAGAAAATATGAGTTATATGGAAAGTTATAAATTAAAGAGATGTAAGAGAATATGAAAAGTATTGGACCGATGGTGTTCAGTAAAACTTAATACTTTTTAATTAATAACTTAAGTTGACTTTAAATTAAATTATACTTATGTTGTTGATTTAAAACTTATTACTTAATTATTATTTTAAAATTATTAAATTTGTTTTGATAAAATTAACTAAAAAACTTATTGTAAATCACAAATTGACATATTTAACATATAAATTATAACTAACATTTACCTTATTAATATAAAGTAATAATTTTTTTTAAATGCACATTAAAGTATTATAAATACATAAAATTTTATAAAATAATTACAAAATATTTATTATAAAGGATGAAATAATATTTGACTACTAAATAAATACACAAGAAATTATTTTAAAATTAATATTAAAAAAATCAAACAACATTTATATTGCAACTTACAAAAAATGAGAAATAGAATGTGACCTCTTAATGAAGAAGTAGTCGTTCGTAATGTTAATCTTGAAGCCAAGGAGAGTTAATGCAACAATGAAGGTGGAACAATCGAGGTTGAGTAACAATGAAGGTTACGGAATAACAAAAAAAATCTTAAAGGTAATTAGGGTAAATAAGGGTAAAAAAAATAAAATGAAAAAATGCACTTAAAAATAAGTTAATTATTTTTACTTATTATTTAAAGTTATTTTTAACTTTAAGTCATACTATTAAGTTATTTTACTAAACATACTTAATTTACTAAGTAAAAATAATTACTAAAACTTTGTATGTTTTTTTTCCTTAGAAATTATATTTTAACAATGTTTACATGAGAGATAAAGATAATTTTAATATTTTTAAAATAAGTAACAATCCCTTTGCCAAATTGACTTAGGAACAAAATATTAACATTTTAACTTTTTAGAAAATGTTATTTACAAGTGTTTAGGTTTTTTAGTTTCTACTTCATTCTCTATTTTTGTAATTTTTTTTCTCAAACCTTAACTTTTTTTTTTAATTCCCTTTCTTATCGCACACAAATTGTATATTAGTTTCTATCATCTTGAATACTGAAATTACACAAGGTTGAGTGAATTATTTTTTACCATACTCGATAAAATAATTTAAATTAAATTAGAAATGAAAGTGGTTAGTAATGTTCTATTATTTTAATTTTTTTCTTAAACAGTATATTGTAACAATGCTTATACTAGAGATAAGAATAGTTTAATTAAGACTTTTTAGAGTAAAATTTTATCTTATGAATTGGGATAAAGATAATAAAGTAACAAATGGAATCTTTTGGTGAAGAACTTCTTATTTATTTTAAAATAATTAAATAAATAATAATTTTGCTTGATTTGACCCATCTAATATTCATTAATATTTTATTCTAAATCGTTATTTGTAATGACCTAAATTTTTTTAAAAAAATCTTATTCATATGTAACAAAAACAAATTGTTTTTGAAAGTCAAATATTTGTGAAAATATCCACACAAGCTACTAATTTGGAAAACACGATACCTATATCATAATTACCTTCACATTTTCTATTTATTTTTTTTGTAACTCTCAATAATCATTACCACTTAAAAAATTATTCTTCCCTAAATCTATTTTTTTTCTCTAATATTTGTTGTCTTTACTTGTATTTTTTTCATTTATATTTTCCATAAATTTACTCTAAGTTTAATGATTTATTTTTCCTTGAATTTACGTGTCATTTTTTAAATTATATTTATATTACTTTTTTTATAAACCAAATAAATTATTCATGCACAAATGATTATGTTTTTGATTTATCTATTTTTTTTTTATTAATTTCCTACTATTGCCTCATTTTTCTTCTTTTTTACCTTATGTGTTTCGATTGTTTATTTAATTAGTTGCCAACAAATTTCTTCTTTTTCGTAGATGCATATTACTTTGATATTGATAAAATTTGGAATATGAACTTGGTAGAATTTGGTCAAGTTTTTTGGTCCATTTCTTTTGTTGGTTATACAAACATTAACATATGGTTAATTAGTTAATCCCAAAGCCTGCACATTAACATATATCACACACATACACCACATACACAACATACTACTAGTATATTTAACAACATAGAAAAGAGGTTAAAAATAATTTAGGTTCTAAAAAACTTTTATTATACAAAACATCATAAAACAATTTTCAAAAACTATTTTCAACAATTGTTTTTCAAAAATTGTTAAAAAATACTCTAAGTTTCCTCTAATTGTGTTTTTATAATAACAACATGAGATTAATGATACTAATGATTTTATCAAGCTTAATAGGTTCTAAGGAATTAACTCAAGTCAAATATCAAGTCATGGACAAATTTAAGTAAATGAAGACTTGAACTCATTGAAGACCCTTAAAGAACCTTGTGTAAGAATGGTTTATGGTGCACCGGGGTTAATTTAAAATTTCTATGCCCCTAATCCTTTTAAACTTATCCATATCATCCTTTTCTCAAAAATGGATGAATCCATGTTTTATACAGAACTTTGGCTAAAATCTTTTAAAAATATTGTTTAAAAGGTTCATAGATTGTTTTAGGAGGCTTACACATTGTTCCTGATATTGATTTAGCCCTAAAACTTGCAAAATCTTCAAAATGGTCAAGTTATAAGGGAATTGGTTGAGTTGCTTAAGCTCAACTAGTCGAGAGGGTAAAAAGCACCACAATTTGATAGAAGGCTATTCTAACCAGTTAAGGCATAACTTTGACAGGATAAGGATTGATCAAGTCCCTAATACCCTAATGGTCACTTGTCAAAGCATTTAATACTAAATAATTAGTAAATTGAGTCAACTAGTTACTCAATTAATCAAACTTAAACTGTGAGCCTAATAACTATTTTAAGTTTCCCTCGTATAAATATGAGCTCCAAATTACATTATGAAAATAGAAAACTTTTGTATCCATTTCTCACCTACCCAAAGAATTCTCATTGAGTGTCTCAAGCACATTCAATCCAAAACTTTCAAATCCTTTAGTGCATCTTGATCTAATCCTAGATTTCATTATATATTTTGAGTCAATCTTGCTTACTAGGATTGTTATCAAATCTTCGATATTTCATTTGAGAAACTTCAAGCATTCACTGGAAGATGTGTAGAGGATTGATTAGAATTATAATATTATCATATGAAGTGAATGCTTTGATTAAAGTCCTGGATTAATTGAAGCTTTAGGAGAGTATATATAAGTCAGAAATTGGCTAAACTAATGTGAAACAATACTTACATCATTCTTTTTATGCTCTCTATTTAAATTAATTATTAATTCACATGCTTATCATTCTTTTTCTTAATTAATTTCATTTATTAAAGTTTAATTTTTGTAAAAATTAAATATCACCCAATTCATCCCCTCATCTTAGGTCATTAACCTAGGTTGGATTAGTTAGACTTCACAATGCCCATTATTGTCTTTGTTAAATCAATTAGGTGAACCTTATGTCACAACTTGCTCAAAATAACCCTCATTTAAGCTTATATAGAGAAGTAGGAAGCTTCTTGAATCATCTAGAGTTACCTACACTAGTGAAGGAGTATAGAAAGATCTAGAAAAGTCTGGAGACTTTCACACATCCCTACACAAGGATGGAAGACAAAGGAAAGGTGTGGAGAAATGTGAAGAGTTCTAGAGACATCTTAGACTTACTTTTATACATAGGATTTATATAGGATATTCTAGATAACTCTAGAGTAGTGGGAAACCTTTTGAGGGTTCTACAGAGTTCCTTGAGTGCCTATAAATAGATAATGATCTTATAGGATATTTTAGATAATTTTAGAGTAGTGAGAAACTTTGAGGGTTCTAGAGACTTCATTAGGTGCCTATAAATAGAGGATGACCTCATTTGGACAAGACATCAAACACTTGAGAGTCTTCTAAGCCTTGTAAAGTATTTTAGTGCCATATAAGTTCCATTTTTCTAAACTCTCTTAAGTATTGGCCCTTTTGTTGTTCCTAGCGTGTTACATGCATTGCTTAGCAAAGGAAGTCGAGTTCGAGGAAAGAAGGGTAAGCTAAGTTCAAGGAATGACTAACTTATTAGCATAAAAAGCTAAGTTCGAGGAAAAACTGATTTAGCAATATCAAGTGGTTTGAGTTGTCTAAGTGTTGTATGTGAGCTTAGGAAAGGTTTAAGTCCATGACACTTAGGTCTCTACTCTCATTTCCTCTTGAGGTCACTCATTTGACCTCGTCTTAGGTCTAAGAGATTCTTGCGAACTTGTTCAATGCTTCATGAGATATTCTCATTTATATTTCCTTGTCTGGATTTACTAAGCTAGCTTAGGTTTTGGCTATGTTCGCCTTTTACACTACCTCTCATATGACCCAAATCCATCAAGTGATTCGTCTTATTGACATGAACTAGCTTATATTTGATATCTTGTGATCATACAAAGACCTGTCTTATTTTGGGAATTTGCCTTTCTTTACCATTATGTTAAGAGTGGTCCAAGAACCAGTGGGCATTCAAGCACCGTTTAGGCCGCTCAAGTGCTCTCCGCACTCATACTTAGCAGGCCGTGACAATTTGGCCTTAAGACCAGTTTTTTGTGGTTTGGGCTCGCTTTTGGGCCTATTCTTGACCTAAGCATTTGTAGTAGGCTTGGATGCAATTTTCTTCCTGAGCCTGCCCCACCTTCTCTGGTAAGATTTCTAAAATTGCGCATCTTCAACAATTACAACATCAGTCCCCCTGGTGAGGAGCTAAGGCCAAGCTTGCTCATTTCTTGTGAAATTGGCCAGACCTGAATGGTCATTTTATTCTTTCAGCTGCAACTGAGAACAGCATGTTATAACCAACATGTCATACTGTCATAGTAGGGATAATCACAGTTGACAGAAGCTAAATGCCCTTCTATCTCCTCAATTCTTGAAACCAGAAAAGAATGGATTTCTCATTTCAAATTTGAGGAAGTTTAGTATCTTACACAACTCTTCCATGTAGGGATGTGAATGGTTCCCGGCTACAAAAACTGTCACCTTATTTCTTACCTCTATCCAGCTACAACCAGGCATTTTCTTCACCCCATGATCTGTCATTGTCTTCCTAACCATTTCTGCTTCCTTCCACTGGCCACTCACACAATACAGGTTAGATAGCAAAACATAGCTCATCTCTTTTTGAGGTTCAAAAACCTTTAAATATTCCCCCAAATTTGCCCCCATCCTAACCTCACTATGTGCAAAACATGCTCCTAGTAAAGCCTCAGGCAAACTGGTCTCTGCACGACCTGTTCTCGAATATTCATCAACCAACTCTCTTGCTTGTGCCAAGTATCCACCCCGGCCAAGCAAATCCACCATGCACACCACATGCTCTGTTTCTTGGGAGAGCCCATAAACTGAAACCATTGATTCAAAAAGAGCCTGACCTTTCTCTATGAGCCCTGAGTGGCTGCAAGTCATCAGCAGGCCAATAAAAGTCACCTTATCTGGTTTCATACCAGATGCCACCATTTCTTCATAAAGCTCTAGAGCTTGGGTGGCATGTCCATGCATCCCTAA
Organism: Vitis riparia; assembly: GCF_004353265.1. Taxonomy (NCBI): domain Eukaryota; kingdom Viridiplantae; phylum Streptophyta; class Magnoliopsida; order Vitales; family Vitaceae; genus Vitis; species Vitis riparia. The sequence continues at coordinate 3,369,563 of NC_048435.1, read as the reverse complement.
TCCAAATAACATTGCATTCCAAGAAACCAAATCCTTCCCGAGAATCTCTTTAAATGCAGTGTTTGATCCTTGTATGTCTCCACACTTGGCATACATGTTCACTAAGCCATTTCCAACATAGACATAAGCATGAAAACCATGGTGGATTATGCTGCCATGGATCATTTTACCATGCCCTAGTGTTGCCAAGCTAGAACATGCATGTAGAACAGCCCCAAATGTAAAATCATCTGGTTGGATGTGATTTTCCATCATCTTGACAAAGAAGCTAAGAGCTTGTTCCCCATGCCCATTTCTTGCATACCCAGTGATCATAGATGTCCATGAAACCACATTCTTCTCGGGTGCCTGCTGAAATACAAGAAAGGCTTCATGGGTATCTCCTATTTTCATATGGGCATCAATCATTGCATTCCAAGATACCTGGGTTAATATTCCTATGGACTCAAACACCTTCATCACATCATCCTTACAGCCTAGTTTCGAATAAAAGCTCAAAATCGAGTTGCTTACCTCCACTGCCTTAACCCAGCCACTTTTAATGATAAATCCATGCATCATGTATCCATACGAAGGCTCTTGCAGTTCACACAATGCATTTACGAGAGCACTAAACGTCCACTGATCCGGCTGGAGTGAATCCTCTCGCATTTTCTTGAACAAACCCAGACACAATTCAACATCCCCACATTGCCCATAGCCAGAAATCATAATATTCCATGCAATTTCCACCTTTTTCGGCATACCATCAAAAACTACACGCGCAACATCAAACAGACCAGAGCTTGTGTAAGCAAATAACAACGAACACCATGATACTTCATTCCTAATACTCATCTCTTCAAACACTCTTCTCGCACTGGTAGCACTCAGACATTTCCCATACATATCAATAAGCGAATTGCCAACAGGCAACGAAGACTGGCATCCAGAAACAACAACTTGTGCATGGATTTTCATTCCACGTCGCAGCTCACCCAAGCCAGCACATGCACTCAGCGTCGCGGTGAAGGTGAAGCGGTCAGGCCTGGAGTTGGCGATTCTCATGTGGTGGAAGAGACAGAGAGCCTGCTGGTGAAGACCCAGTTGAGAATAGCTAGCAAGCATGGCGTTCCAAGCCACTGTGTCTTTGTGCGGCATTTCGTCGAACAGTCTGCGGGCAGAGGTGATTCTACCCAATTTCGCTAAAGCTACGATCTTGGACGTAGTTTGGAAGAGATGCGAATGCATGTGCGTAGGTATTTCCAAGATGAAATGCGAAGCAACCCATCAACTTACTTGATTAGCAACGCCAATGCTTAGCGTGCATCTCAAAAATAATGGCCCCTTTTTGAGCTATTACCAAAAGTTCAATATAAATGATTAAATTATTGCGGCGGGAGTGCTGTATGTACGGATAGTTTTGAACGTTATGTTAACTGTGCTGTGTTTTTTCAATCAAATCAAGAATTCAATTATCAAAATCAAAGAAAGGAATTTAATTGAGGAAAACCTTAGGTTTAGTAGAGGACGAAGGGAAAGCAATTGTTGTTCTATCTTTTCTTAAGTGTGTCCACTTTCCCCCTCCTCCTCCTTCCTCCACCCTTTTGTGCTTCACCCCTCTTATGCAGGGGATGGGATGAAGACTTGACTCATTTAATAAATTGACAAGTTTAGTCATTTTTAAAATAATTTAAAAATTCAAATGCTGACTCCAATGATACAAAAAATTTATGAACAAAATTAAGAGCTAAAATAACATTATTATTTCTCTTCTAAGAAATACATTTTTATGATTTTTTTCAGCAAATAAATAGGTTTCAAAGTAAATAAAATTTAATATGTTAGATTTATTAACAAGTTTATTAATTAAAAAAAATAGTTTTGAACTCAAAAACTAATTTAATTAACATAAAAAATCACAACAAAAAATTGGTTTGAAATGACGACTATTTCTTCTTTATACATAATTATACTTTTACGAGTTTTTTTTTTTCACTTGATAAACGAACTTCAAATCAAATGAGGCTTAATGCTTTTAATTTGTTAATAAATCTTATAATATAATTTAGAACTTAAAAATTGATCCACTCAATACAAAAAAATAATGGCTCAAACTTAAAAATCAAACTATTTCTTTTTAACCCATAACTATTTTTCTTTTATTTTCTTAATAAAACAATAAAATTTAAATTTTAAATAAGATGTTCAAACAACTACAAATGTGAAAAATTCAAAGTGATGAATATATATATATATATATATTCATCTTAAAAAAATATTATTAAGAAATATTTGGTTAAAAGAGATGAAATGATTCGTAAATTGTGAATTTAACCATTCTCATGTTTTTTTTTTTTTGAAAAGTAACTCATTTAAATTCTTTACTATTTCAAGTATTTATATATAAATTTTCAAATAAAATGTGATTTTTATAAGAAAATAACGAAAACATTTTTATCAAAATAAGATTAAAAAAAATGATAGATAGTTAAATTTCAAAAATTAAGTTTTCACTTATCCTTTTAATCAAATAACCCAAATATCAAATGAAAGCTATTTATAGAACGTATGAAAGATCTCTCATCTTTAATATAAAAGACACTCATATTTGTAAAGCCTATAAGAGGCTCCTTGTCTTTTATATAAAGGACACCTTAAGTTATAAAAAAAAAAAAAAACATTTCCTTTAAGGTCTTTTTTTTTTAAATTTAATTTAATTTTTATTTATTCTCTTAAATTTTCCTTATACATTTATAAGAGTTTATATATTTATCATTATTCTACTTTATAACTTGCATTTCATTTCTTTCTAATTTTATAACAGTATTATCCATTTTTTAAAAAGAGAAACACTTGAAAGAAAATCATCCCAAAAAGAGATATATTGTTGTTTTTAAAAGCATTCTAGTTCTGACACTGTATAAAAGAGACCGAAGAGTTTGCTTTGAGAGCTTAAAGCGAGAACCCATTGAGGATTCCAACAAAAAATATTCTTCTTTTCTTATTTTTATTGAAATATGATATTTTTTAAAACTATTTTCAAACCCAGGACGCCTATTATGCCATCGATTGAAAGTTGCTTTTCGAACGGACAACTACAACTTAAATATAAAAGTCACCTTTTTAAAAGAGCCCTTAAAAGACAACTTTAAATGTGTTTAAGAGTGTTTTTATTTGAAGTGTTTTAAGTAAAAGTATTTTATTTTAAAATATTTTTAAAAAATCAACTGAAAAACGCTACAAGTGGTTTTTCAAAATTTTAAAAACGTTTCTTAAATTTTATTAAACATCTATTTTTTTTTTCAAAAATATTTTTTAGGATAAAAAGCTTTCTAGAATTATTATCAAATGAACTTTAACTTGCAAATTTAGTTAATAACATAAATTAAGCTAAACTGGTTTTAGCTATGTAAACACACACTCTGAACTTCAATCAATTGAAAACAAGGATATCGGAGAGTGAGGAACCAAACCAGGTCGGTCGTAATAAGCTTCACTGCGATTGGCATGAGGCTGGTACCTCTGCTGAAACAGTTCAAATGCCCGAGCCATCAAACGGCAACTCGGCAGATTTCAGTTTGGTCTAAAGCCAATGTAAAGGAACCATCCATACTGGAAAATCTTCTGGAGCAATCCTCAAGCAACATGAATTAGAGACATAAAAATCCAGTTCTAACATTGAGAATGAGTAATAGTACGACAATACAATAACGGGCTTTACAGCTCTCAACAGGTCAGCTCTGTATAAGATCCGCACCAGAGATAAGCCAAAAATGGCCTCGTTTATTGCAAATTTGATATGAATTGCTTAAATAGTTCCTTTGGTGCTGCAATAGGGCAGGGACGTGAAGCACGAGTTAGAATAAAGATTATATGGAGTTGTTGGGTTTTTAATAAGCTTGTGGCATGCATCTTACCAGGCAATCCTGTGAACCTCTCAAACTGCTCATATGCCTGCCCAATGAACATCTCCAGCCCGGTAACAATTGTGGCTCCGGACTCTTGTGCTTCCCGCAATAGTCTGGTTATTTTGGGAGTATAAATGGCATCGAAAACAAGGGAGTAATATTTCAGAGCATGCTGCATAAAATGGATAGCCACTTCGTTAAGTCGACATTGGGGAAACACACATTTCTTATTATCAATTCTTTAAAAATATCACATATGAGCTTTTGATTATCAAAAAGACAATACATTCCACATGGAAGAGGAAAATTTACCATCTATATGCCAATGTTTGGAGAAACACATGCAAGTTAAACCAATTACTTGACCTTTACACTAGAATTGATTCTGTTCTTTTTCACATGCTTGTTTGGAATAAGAGGTTAGGAGATTGTGATTAACACTCAAAACCGAAGTTTTCTCACACTTAAGACAAGACTTTTAAATGCATTTTAAAATCTACTCTTTTAACTTAAATGTATGCTAAATCCCCAATTGAGGACTTGTGTGTTTATCTAACGAATAATACAGCAAAAAGAGAATAAAACACACAATGTAGACGATTTCCAAGGAAGGAAAGATTTCATGAAGTTGATGGAATCATGGAAGGAAACCTAAAAGTAGTGGGAGCCAAAAAGGAGCAAAAACAACTCAAATCGATGAAAGGAAGTCAAATGGAAATCAAAAGGAGCAGAGCAACAAAACAAGTGCATGAATTTGGAATTTGAACCCAAAACCTTCCAAACTGAATTGAAGAAAGCATTACAAGAGGAAACCAATACCTCCTAAATTTTGAAGTGAGGAGGTCCATTTCAGTTTTGCAAAATCAAAATTACTCCCATTTCGGTTTTCAACCAGTGGCTTATTTCAGAATTTAGAAATAAGAAGTGATTTTGAAATCAATGGCCTTGAGTTTGTTTTCATTTCAGAATTCCTAAATCAGACTTTATCTTTGTATTTGCAGGATATCGATTGTTATATTTGTAATAACAATAAGATTACGTCACATGTCTTTTTAGGGTTAGAAAACATATATAAATTCTCATTGTTAGGGTTTTAAGGGGGAATTCTCCATCTATCTATGTACTTAGTTCTGCTTAGTTTTTTAAGAATGTTTTAGTTTTCTATTATTTTCTTTTCTATTTCCTTGGCAACCAAACATGGGTAATGAGGAGGAACCCTCCACCATGTTTGGTTGATTATGTTGGATCTAGAGGATGTAGCATGAAGATGAAGAATTTAAAGGAGTTGCATTCGCGGTAAAGTCTTTGATTGGTTTATTTATATTTTTAATGATTCTAACAATCGAATCTACAAAATAGATATGGGTTGTGATTGCATAAAGTAGAAATTAAATTAACTCACCTATTTAATTGGTTTAAGAGGTTTGTTTTCCAAAGTAAATATCCAAGTTCTAAATGTGAATTGGTCTTAAGATTCAAATTTGATCTTAAATAGACTTTGATCTTAAACCCTTGATCATACTCTCTCTCTCTACAAATTTAACATTGGATTGTGAAACTCTCTGAATGTTCTCTTTTTGTTTTGTTTTAAATCATTAAATATTTTAGAAAACTTTCATTCATATTTATTTTAGATTAAGATTTTATTTAGATTCAGCAGACAGTTAATCTTTTTAACTTAAATAGCTAAACATATTAGTATTGATCTCTGTAAGCTGTATATATCTGTACATACCATAATTTGCTTGTTTCCTTAGGGATAATACCTTCCTAATTTAGGACTCTCAATTGTATATATATATAAGTATTATTCCTCTAATAAAGTATAAGGGAATTGAGAAATATCTTAGTTGAGTTACATGGTATCAGAGCCATAGGCTCAAATTCTGGGTTTGTTCTTGGGTCACAAAATAAAAGTGACCTGGTAGTGTCACTGCCTTCAGAGGGGGAAGCGAGGTGTCAAGATCGGCCGGTACCCAAAGTCTGGCAACCTGAAGCTGAACGCGTGAAGCTCACGCATCCGGACTAAGAAGCAGGACGCGTCAACTCACACGCCGGCGCGTGGAGGAGCGTAGCAGCTTCTTTTGACCTTCGACCAGTTCCATTGGTGTCGCAATCCCGTTTTCCGGCCAGGGTGATCTCGTTCTTGGACTGTGAGATTCTGCTCTTGGGACGCGTCAACGGAGTTCCTCTTTTCCTTTGACTAATCAGATCGACGGAGTTCCTCTTTTCCTTTGACTGATCAAATTTGTCACCATTGCAAGCAAAATTTCTCTCTTCGATCTCTGATCAGCTCCCTTTGCCGGAAAATCTAGACGCCGATCGAGGGATTGCGACGATTCATCGACGATTACGGAATCGCGTAACTTTCTGGGGAGGAGTGAGGAACACGAAGGAATCCTTCGTTACCCTCGCTGTTGTTACTTCGCCAGAGTAAATCTCGAACCTTCACCACTTCGACGCCGATCCAGTTGAACTGCTCCTCTTAGAAACCGGGCCGATCTGAGTTTCTCACACACTCTTCTTCGCCCACCTTGGCCGCCACGTCAGCAATCCATTTTCCCTCACAACTTTCGGGGTGAGAAAGAGAGGGAGTCAAGGATTTTATAGTTGCTACGACAAAAATGGGGGAAGAAAAATTATAAGTGACGCTTTTGACGCACGCTTTTGACGCCTTTGACGCCTTCTTGTAAGAGAGGTACTTGTCTCTTTCCTTCTTTATGGTGAATTGTAATTTCTGGTCTGAGCTGGTGTAAAATTACTTTGGAGATTGAATTTTATTGTCATGGAAGAGAATAAAAATTTTGTTGCTGATATAGTGCTTGTTGTGTAAAAAATAACTGAACACAAATTAAATGGGTCTAATTATATTGAATGGAGCAAGACTATCAAAATTTATCTGAGAAGTGTTGCTAAAGATGACCACTTGACTAAGGAACCTCCTAATGATAACACTAGAAAACTTTGGATGCAAGATGATGCACGGTTATTTTTGCAGATGAAAAACTCTATTAATAGTGATATTGTTGGTCTGCTGAGTCATTGTGAATTTGTTAAAGAGCTAATGGATTATCTAGATTTTCTTTACTCTGGAAAAGGAAATGTATCTCGGATGTATGATGTATGGAATGCCTTCCATTGTCCTGAGAAGGGAGCTAAATCCCTCACTGCATATTTTATGGACTTCAAGAAGGTATATGAGGAATTGAATGCACTTATGCCTTTCAGTCCGAATGTTAGAGTACAACAGGCTCAACGGGAACAGATGGTTGTTATGAGTTTCTTATCCGGTCTCCCATCTGAGTTTGAGACTGCAAAATCTCAGATTCTTTCTAGTTCTGACATTGGTTCCCTTTAGGAAGTTTTCAGTACAGTTCTACGAACTGAGAATGTCCCGTCTTCTCAGCACAACAATGTTCTTGCTGCAAAAGGAGGAAATGCAGAAAATGCAAGGAGGGTGAATAACAGGGGTGGAAACAGGGCATTTGAAAATCGTGGCAATGATTCAAGTACTATTGTGTGTTTTTACTGCCATGAGGTTGGCCATACCAAGAAGAACTGCAAGAAATTGCAGAATCAAAATCGGAGAATTCAAACTGCCAATGTTGCTACATCTGATATTGCTACATTTTCAGACTCCTCAGACAAGATCGTCACAATGACAGCAGAAGAGTTTGCTAAATATTCACAATATCAAGAAGCACTGAAAGCATCTACTCCTGTTAGTGCTCTGGCAGAGTCAAGTAAAACATGTCTTGTCTCCTCCTCAAACAAATGGATAATTGATTCAGGTGCCACAGATCATATGATAGGTAATCATAAAACTTTCTCTACCTTCAGAACACATTCTGCTCCTCCTGTTACTGTTGCTGATGGTTCTACCTATGAGATTAAAGGGTCTGGGACTGTGAAACCAACATCTTCTATTACGTTATCTTATGTGTTAAACTTACCAAATTGGCCTTTAACCTAATCTCTGTCAGTAAACTTACCAAAAATTTGAATTGTAGTGTCTCATTTTTCCCTGATCATTGTGTGTTTCAGGATCTTATGATGAAACCGACATTTGGTAAAGGACATGTATTTGATGGGCTCTATATTCTTGATGAGTGGGTACCTCGACCAGTTACGTGTGTCAGTATTGCCTCTCCTATTGAAGCTCATTGTCGGTTAGGACATCCTTCTCTACTGGTGTTGAAGAAATTATGTCCTCAGTTTGATTAATTTACCTTTATTAGATTGTGAGTCGTGTCATTTTGCGAAGCATCATCGTAGTTCTTTAGGCCCAAGGATTAATAAACGGGCTGAGTCTTTGTTTGAGTTAGTACATTCTGATGTTTGAGGTCCTTGTCTTGTTACTTCTAAAACTAGGTTTCGATATTTTGTTACCTTTGTGGATGATTTTTCTCAAATGACTTGGATTTATTTTATGAAGAATCGTTTAGAAGTATTTTCACATTTTTGTGCATTCTCTGCTGAGATTAAAACCCAATATGATGTGTCTGTGAAAATATTAAGAAGCGATAATGGAAAAGAATATGTGTCTAACTCATTTTAGAACTACATGAGTCACAATGGGATTCTTCATCAAACATCTTGTGTTGATACTCCTTCTCAAAATGGGGTTGCTGACAGAAAAAACAGACATTTACTTGAGACGGCTCGTGCACTCATGTTTCAAATGAAGGTTCCGAAACAATTTTGGGTTGATGCAGTTTCCACAGCTTGTTTTCTGATCAAACGTATGCCCATTGTAGTGCTTAAAGGTGATATTCCGTACAAAGTAATACATCCACAGAAATCACTTTTTCCAATTGAACTAATAATTTTTGGATGTACATGCTATGTTAGAGATACAAAGCCTTTTGTTACTAAACTTGATCCTAAGGCGTTAAAGTGTGTTTTCTTGGGGTCCTCAAGACTGTAAAAGGGCTATAGATGTTTCTCAACTGATCTCAATAAGTATCTAGTGTCAACGGATGCTGTGTTTTCAAAAGACACATCCTCTTTCTCTTCACCCACAAGTTCTGCAAGTGAGGAGGAGAATGAAGAATGGCTTGTGTATCAAGTGGTTAATTCAAGACCAACTGTTGGGCACTCTAGTGTGGTTGATTCTGATGCGTCTCTTGCTCATTTGGGTACTGTTGTTGATATTCCTCCTGCTTCAGTCAAACCACCAATTGTACAGGTGTACTCTTGGCGTCCAGTGACAACAGATACATGTTCTGCACCAGCTCCTTCGTCATCTGATCCTTCCAGTGATCTCGACCTTCCCATTAGCCTTCGAAAAGGTAAACGACACTGCAAATCTACCTATTCCATTGCTAACTTTGTGTCTTATGATCACCTATCATCTTCCTCAACTGTTCTTGTAGCCTTTATAGATTCTATTTCAGTACCTAAAACTGTTACAGAGGCCCTGAATCATCTTGGTTGGAAGAATGCAATGCTTGAAGAAATCTATGCATTGGAGGATAATCATATATGGAAACTTGTTGATTTGCCTCAAGGAAAGAAAGTTGTTGGCTGCAAGTGGGTCTTTGCGGTAAAAGTTAATCCTGATGGCTCTGTGGCAAGACTGAAAGCCAGGCTTGGATTGCTACAACTCTAGGCTTTGGTATATACAACAAAGATTAAAGATTTATGTAAATTAGGAAAATCACCTCATGAAGAGTAGATGATTTGGGATTTCAATTTTGTATAATGTGCAGGTGAGTATTTCACATGTGATCCTAGGGGCATGGGAGTTATTGGTAAATGTAATTTGGGTCAACTACCATATGTGTCATTTCCACTAGGCATGTGTTAAAAAAAGCTCACATCACTGGTAGATAATGACTTTGTATCATAAAATGGCATGAGAAACAAAATGGAATTATTTCATTTAACTGCAGTTCCCAAGCAAAATGCAAGATCTACCAGGCAGGTTTAACTAAAAGAGCAGAATTATGAGTGGGTCAATTGGTACTCTTGGAGGTGGAATGAGGTGCAAGGTAGGTGGTAGTTGCTGGTTTGCTGTTGAGTCAAAGTCTTTTGAGATTTCGGTTGAGGATGTTGGGGGGAAGCTACGTGGTATTATCTTGGAGAGATGCAGAGGTTTCTTCTTGTGGATTAGGTTTGGCGAATCCAGTTTGAGGTGCTTGCTGGAAGGGGTGGAAGTGTACTGCAGGGAGGAGAGTTTTGGGAGAGGTGTAAGAAGTTGGGAAGAGGAGGGAAGGAAATTTAGATTGGAAAGGTGCTCTAACAAGGCGGGAAGGTTCATCCTCTGCTCTGTTCGTGATGTGGAAGCGAAGAGGTTCTGTTTAGTCTTTTCGGAGGGAAGAGGGATCCTAGGGGACTGGGTTAAGCTGGCTGAAAAGTTGTGTTCTCTTGGTGTTGTTACACCCTGATGAAGCCAAGGTGGGCTCTGGCCCTATTAGTGATAGAGTAGGCAGGAAAGGTGAAGATCAGGTTGAGGTAGAGGAGGCAAGAAGGACTTTTGTTGAGGTTGCAAAGGCGAAGGCTGAAAGACTAGGAGACACAGTGTGGCTTCAACTTGGGGGCAGAGACTTGAGGAGCAGGGAGAAGCAATTGGGGCGCTGTCTAGTGGAACGGTGGGGTGGAGCAACAGCTTCAGTCCCAGATTTGGCTTTGTTAAGAAGATGGGGAGTGCGTCTGTGGAATTTGAACGAAGAAGTGAGCTTTTCGAATTTGGGCAGTGGGCTTTTCCTGGCAGAATTTGAGACTGCAGTGGAAACAGAGAGGGTATTAAGAAGAGGGATTCAATGCTTTGGGGACAAGGTGTTTCATCTGGAGAGGTGGGGACCTGAGGTAGGTTGTTCTCGGGCTGGAGTTCACGTTAATCATTGTTGGGTGAGGGTACTGGGTTTTCCGTTACACTTCTGGAACTGGGAGGTGTTTAGGAAGTTGGGGGATAGTTGCGGAGGTTTCATTGTTGTGAACGATGAAGCAACAAACTTCGTGCAGCTTCAATGGGCTAGGCTTTTAGTGAGGTCTAAGGGGAAAGACCTTCTTGGGACGTTATAGTTGGTGGTGGGTTTTTCCTATTTTGCAATCCAACTATGGTGGGAAGTGCCACCATGGGTGTGGGACCTTTGCAGGTGCAAGCACAGACTCCAAGGGATGAAGTAGCGTGTTCCAGAGGCGAAGTCAGAGCAAGGAAGGTGGGTGTTGACTTTGACTTGCACGATTTGGGTATGGTTGGGGGTGCAGAGGTAGGTGCAACAAAATATGGGAAGAGAAAGGCAATTGTTGAGGAAATGTGCTCTTTTTCAGATGTTGGAGAGATGTTAAGTGGGGAAGTGAGTGGGCCTAAAGATTACTAGGCCGAGTTCAACAAAGAGAGGCGTGGACTGGATTCTAGAGCCTAGGAGCCTAAGTTGCAGGGCTCAATTAGGATTGAGTCTATGGGCCTCAATAAGGGCCAAAGCTTGGTGGACAAAGGGATTGTTGGGCCTATGGAAAAGGGACAACCCAACTCTCCAACATTAAGCCAAAAGGGTCTGGCCTAAGCGTTTTTGCTGGAGGTTTAAAAGAGCCTAGGGCTCCTGGAGTTAAGATTCCTGTTTGGGAGCGAAGCCTCGACGAAGTGATCCTCGATGCTGTGTCGACTACTGAGGCGAGAAGGACGTCTGTAGTGGATGAGTCCCTGCTGGAGGAAGCTTCCATGTACTCATTTTTTGAGCCTCGTTCCCTTCTTAGCTCTGGGGGTCAGGGTTCTCCTTTTTCTTCTTACTCTGGGGGGGACAAGGCAATGGTGGTTGTTGGTCAGGGCCTTGGGATGCTCGATGGGCCAGCCGTTGAGGTTGGAGAGGCGGTCATTGACCCGTTGAGGGTGATCTAGGCAGATAAGAGTGAGAAAGGAGTCTCATCTTAGCTAGAATGGGGGGCCAAGGTGTGTATGGTGGAAAAGCGCTACTGACAAGAGATTTGGAAAGTGGGTTAGAGGAGAAAGAAGGGAGTGCCTCGATTTCGTGGATGAGCTTCATGACTTTCTGCCGAGGTTTGGGAATGCCTACTGAGGGGTTTGAGGGGGAGATTATGGTGCTTATGAAAAGAATGAAAGAAAGGAAAGAACTCAAGGGTAATTTGGCTGGAAAAAGAAGGAAAGTCTAAAAGATCTCAAGATCAGAGAAGAAATTGAAAAAACTTTAGTGTTTGGTGAATTATAGTGGTGCAGAGAGGAAACTACAACTTGCTTAATGAAGCTGTGATTTTTGGTTTTGAGAAGTGCGCAGGGGTAATATATTGTGCTTTATGAAGTTGAGAATTATATCATGAAAGTTAGAGGGGCCAATGATAGTGATAAGAGAAAGGTGATTTAAGTCTCAAAAGGTGGATTTGGTCTACTTGCAAGAGACTAAGATGCAGGAGATGTTGAAGAAAATAGTCTGGAGCCTTGAAGTGGGAAGATGTTTAGAATGGGGGGTTGTTAATTCAAGGGGTGCCTCCGGTGGTGTGTTGGTGTTTTGGGACAATAGGGTGTTACAATTGTTGGATGTGGAAGTGAGGATTTTCTCAGTGTCATGCCAGTTTAAGAACTATCAACTATGAAGATGACTTTTGCTGGATTTTTACAGGGGTTTATGGTCCAACTCTGAAGAAGGAGAAGGAAGAGTTCTGGGGTGAGCTAGGTTTTGTTAGAGGGTTGTGGGGGGGTGGCCCTTGGTGTATGGCAAGCAATTTTAATGTGGTTAGGTTCCTTGTGGAGTCTAGTAGAGGAGGCAAACTTACCTATTCAATGAGGAGATTATTTAAGATTATTGAAGATTTAAGCTAAGGGACTTGCCTCTGCAGGGAGGACCTTACACTTAAAGGGGTGGCCTGAATTATCAATCTAATTCTAGGCTAGATTGGTTTTTGGTCTCGGAGGATTGGGAAGGTCACTTTATAGGGGTTGTTCAGTGTGTCCTTCCTAAATCGGTTTTTTATCATTGTCCAATTTTGCTAGATGAGGGAGACATGAGGAGAGGCCCAAAGCCTTTTAGATTTGAAAATATGTGGTTGAAGGAGGAGGGCTTCAAGGACAAGCTACAGGCTTGGTGGGAGGGTCTCAATTTTAATGGGTCTGCTAGTTTTGTTTTGGCTACAAAGTTGAAAGCCCTAAATCCATTATTGAGAGACTAGAATTGGAATGTCTTTGGTAAAATTGAAGCTAATAAGGCTTTGGCTTTGAATCAAGTGGAATTCTGGGGCAAAGTAAAGTTATCTTGGCCTCTTACTGTTCATGAGTTTGAGGCTAGGAGAAGAGCAAAGGAGGATTTTAAAAAGTAGGTTCTCCTAAAAGAAATTTTTTGGAGACAAAAATCAAAGGAAGTATGGCTAAATGAAGGGGATAGAAACACTAGTTTTTTCCATAAGATGGCTAATGCTCACAGGAGGAGGAATTTGATGGCCCGGATTGAAATCAATGGTTCTTGGTTAACTAAGGAGAATGGGATTAGAGAAGGAGTGGTGACTGAGTTTAAGGTCTTGTTGTTTGCTACAGGAAGGTGGAGGCCCAGTATTAATGGTTTGTCTTTTGCATGATTGGAGGTTGTTGGAGCGGCTAGGTTGGAGGAGCCTTTTTCTGAGCTGGAGGTTTTTGAGGCTCTTAAGGGCTTTAGTAGGGATAACGCCTAGGCCTGATAGTTTTTCTATGGCTTTCTGACAACATTCTTAGAGGTTTGTGAAGGAAAAGATAATGAGGTTTTTCAGGGAGTTTCATGACCATAACAACTTTGTCAAAAATCTAAATGCAACCTTCCTTGTTTTGATCCCAAAAAAAAAGGGAACGGAAGACTTGAGGGATTTCAAGCTAATTAGTTTGGTGGGAGGGCTGGATAAGTGGCTAGCTAAAGTGCTAACCAATAGGTTAAAGTTGGTGGTAGGTAAGGTGGTCTCTAAGGCCCAAAATGCTTTTGTGGAGGGAAGACAAATCCTGGATGTTGCCCTTGTTGCAAATGAAGTCATAGATTTGATTTTGAAGAGCAATGAGAGGGCAGTGATATGCAAGCTTGACATAGAAAAAGTGTATGATCATGTGGACTGGTCCTTCTTGCTTTTAGTTATGGGTATGATGGGTTTCGGGGAGAAATGGCTTCAATGGATGCGGTGGCGTATCTCCACAACCAGTTTTTCTGTTCTAGTTAATGGGACTTCCTTAGGTTTCTTCCAAAGTTCTAGGTGTTTAAGGCAGGAGGACTCCCTCTCATCGTACTTGTGATTGCTATGGAGGCACCTAGTTGCCTTCTTTGGAGAGCTATAAATGGGGGTTTTCTATTGGCCCGTAACGTGAGGGGTTAAGGAGGTAAAGAGGCTCAAGTGTCTCACTTATTGTTCGCTGGTGACACTTTGGTTTTCTGTGGGGCTTCTCATGATGAATTTAAGTTGAGCACTAATGTAGTTTGAGGCCATTTTGGGGTTGAGAATTAATTTGGATAAAAGTGAGTTAATCCCAATGGAATGTGTGGAAAACACGGAGACTCTAGCTACAAAACTTGGTTGCAAGATTGGGAGTCTCCCATACTCTTATTTGGGATTGTCATTGGGTGCTCCTTATAAATCTATGGCTACTTAGGATGGAGTGGAGGAAAGGTTTCGAAAGAGATTGGCAAAGTGGAAATCTCCAAAGGAGAGATGATCACCTTGATTCGGAGCACTTTGGCTAGTTTGTCCATTTATTTCATGTATGTGCTTTCCTTACCTAGGACGGTCAAGTTGAGGATGGAGCAGATTCAGAGGGATTTTTTGTGGGAAGGCGAGGCTCTTGAGCAGAAACCTCATCTTGTTAGGTGGGCGTTGGTTTGCTTAGACAAAAGCAAAGGGGGGGTTGGGGGTAAAGTGTCTCTCTACTCTAAATAAGGCTCTCTTGTGCAAATGGAGTTGGAGGTTTGCAAATGAAAGAAGGGCCTTTTGGAATCAAGTGATAAGGGGAAAGTATGGGGAGGAGCAAGGTGGTTGGTGTTCCAAGGAAGTGAGGGATGGGTATGGAGTGGGCTTGTGGAAAGCAATTAGGAGGGACTGGCATGTTGTAAATAGTAGGCTCTCTTTTGTGGTGGGTAATGGTCAAAGAGTGAAATTTTGGAAGGATAGGTATGGGGCTGCACCTTTTCGTGTTTCGTTTCCTACTTTATTTGCTCTACCTGTTTCCAAGGACGCTTGGGAGAAAGATGTGTGGAGTTCTACTAAGGGAGGGAGGAGTTGGAGCCCGCATTTCTCTAGACCTTTCAATGATTGAGAGGTGGATGAGGTGCACGGGTTTTTATTAGGCCTCAATGGGAAGAGTGTTTAGCGGGATGTGGAAGATAGGGTGTTTTGGATAGAGACTAAATGTGGGAAGTTTTCTGTTAAGTCTCTCTACAAAGCCTTAGCTTTAGGCCCTCCAGTCTCTTTTCCATCAAATGTTATTTGGAAAACATGTGTGCAACCTAAAATGAGTTTTTTTTTTGTGGAAAGCAACGTGGGGAAAAGCTCTTACTTTGGACCAACTATAAAAGAGGATGGCCTTTAGCAAATAGATGCTACCTTTGCAAAATGCATGAAGAATCGATAGATCACATCCTTCTCCATTGTGCCAAGACAAGGACTTTATGGGTGTTGTTTTTCTCTCTTTTTGGAGCACAGTGGGTGCTGCCAACCACAGTTAAGGCGACACTTTTGGGCTGGAACGGGTCATTTGTGGGGAAAAAAAAAAAGAAAGGAAGTTTGGAGAGCTAGCCCCTTATGTGTTTTTTGGACAGTTTGGAAGGCAAGGAATAGAATTGCGTTTGAAGATGATGCGCTGTCCATCCAAAGACTAACGAGTCTTTTGTTTTCTTTCTTTGGAGAGAGATAAAATTGTTCATAAAAGATGGTCCTTTGACTTTAGTTGGTTTCATTGATTGGGTGGGTTCTCGTTGAGGGTGGGGTTTTTCTTGCTCCTCTGTGTTTGACAGTTGTTTCTTCCAACTAGGGAGGAAGGAGGTGTTTCTACTTTGTACACTGTGAGTCGCTGTTTTGGCGGCTCTTTTCAATACAATTTTATCTCTTTTATTTATATAAAAAAAAATAGTTTAAATACAAGAGCAAAACCTTGTTCCATATTCCAATGCTTTTCCTTGTTTTAGCAGCAATGTCAATATTTTTTTTTTTTTGATAAGTAAAGCAAAATGTATTAATAAAGAGACGGAAAGTTACAAAGTATATAGGGGGTATACAAAGCAACTACCCCCTCTCAAAGCAAAAAGAAGACCAACAAAGTCTCACCATCCCTTAGTTGGACGCTAACCATTCCAAGAACCCTATAAGGGATAGACGCTCCTCTCCAATATACAATCTAGCCCAGCTCCACAAACTACAAACAAAAGAATTCTTAAGCTTTTGAATATCTAACACTCCCCCCCTAAAAGCTAGTCTATTCATTTCCTTCCAAACCGTCCAAAAAATACACAACGGTATGGACTTCCATATCTTTTTTCTTTTCTTTCCCACAAAAAGGCCCCTCCAGCTAGTTAAGATCTCCTTTACAGTTTCTGGAAAGACCCACTGCACACCTGATAACCCAAGGACAATATCCCACAAAACTCTTACCACTATACAGTGAATAAGTATATGATTTACAGTTTCTTCTTCACAACCACACAGAAAGCAACAATTAGGAAGCTGTCATCCTCTTTTCTAGAGCCTATCAAGAGTGAGCACCCTCCCCCATGTAGCCTCCCAGGCATAGAATGCAACCTTGGTTGGAACTGAATCCACCCAAATGCATCTTGACAGAAAAACAATATCATTGGATCTGGCCACCAATCTATACGCTTCTTTGACCCTAAACTTTCCATTCTTTCCTCCCTTCCATCAAACTAAATCTTCCTCCATAGAAGGCTTGTAACCCCTCAAAGCATGGAGCAAGTCCCCTATCATATCCAACTCCCAATCGTTAAAGTCCCTCAAAAATCTTAGATTCCAACCCCCCTGACCGAAATTCTGATCCCACATCTCCTCCACCGTAGCATTCCTATGGGAAGCCATAGCGAATAGATGAGGGAAATTTTGGGACAGCCTTGTACCATTACACCAAACATCAGTCCAAAAATTGATTTTGCTTCTCTTCCCAACTATGAACCCCATGTTGTCCCAGCACCGTTTAGTTTCCTTCAAAATTTCCTTCCACACCCCTACTCCGAACGCCCCATAAGCCCCCTTTGCTCTCCAACCATGACCTTCTTGCCCATATTTCGCCGTTATCACTTGCTTCCATAGATTATCTTTATCATAAGCAAATCTCCAGATCCATTTACTAAGCAAGGCTTTGTTCAAGAGCACTAGCTTCCGTAAGCCTAGCCCTCCCTTGCTCTTGTCCGCACAAATCACCTCCCACTTAATTAGATGAGCTTTCCTTTCCACGCTTCCCCCTCCCCAAAGGAAGTCTCTTTGGACTTTTTCTAATCTTCTAGCAACTGACTTAGGCATCCGGAACAGGGATATATGATAGATTGGCATGCTAGCCAAGGTGCTTTTTATGAGAGTGATTCTCCCACCTTTGGAGATATATTGTCGTTTCCACCATGCTAGTCTCCTCCTCACTTTCTTTTCCACCCCATCCCAAACAAAAATGTCACTGATTTAGCAGCAATGTCAATATTGAGTAGTATGCTGTAAAATTAGGCCTTTATGGGAAGTTTTTGCTTCTATAAGCCTTCCACAAGAGCTTAATTTTGTTCTGGTTTACTATTTGTCTTCTAGGAGTTAAAATTTTGTGCATTTGAAGTTTCTTATTTTGAAGGTTCCGGGTGGGGGTGGGGGTTGTGGTGGATGGGCATCAGCTTCGATTTAATATTTCAATAAACAAGAATTATGTGCATAATTTCACTTTTTAAAAGTGAGATTCCATTAATCATTTATGTCAGGTAAGGCCCTTACTTTGCCTTCTTGAGATTCTAAGGTTTATCTATCAACTTTTCTACCCTGTCTTCTTTATGTTTCTTTTCTTTTTTACCGTTCACATTGTTGTATGCATAAGCAGCCCTCTCTTAACCCTAATTTTATTCTAAAAAAATCCCACTCTTTGATAATGAATCTGTTATGTGGATGCAAGTGAGTAATAGACAAAAAAAGAAAATAAATGAGAAAGTAGTCACACGAGAATATAAAATTTAATGCAGTTCAACCACGTGCCTACATCTGTAGGGAGAAAGAAGATTAATTTACCATACAGAGTAGTTACAATCCTAAAAACTTTCAAATCCCAAATTTCTAATTACACCAAAAAGAATTCACTCTTTCAATCAAAATTTTTTTCAGGCATAGAAACCTAAAGCACAAAGCTGCCTGAAACTCCAGTGAGCTTTTACTTTTGTTATCTAACCATAATTTTGTCCATAACCCTACCTTTTCTCCACAAGGCCTAAACCAGTGAAGCCCTAACTCATAATTACTTGATTGTTGGCAGCTATGTGACGGCTTGTTTTAGTTCCTATATTTCTTACTTGCATGGTGGTCACTTTCTTACCTGCATGGTGGTTTCTGAATCATATTGTCGATACTACTACAACATATTTTTCATGAAAGAAAAAACCAAGCTACATGTACAATATTTTGTCTATAGCCAATAAAAAAAACATGAACCTATAGAAAATAAATAAATAACTTGGTGATAAAGCACATCCACTTGAGAGGTGAAAGGTTTCTGTGTCACAATTGGAGCTAGTGATAAAGTAACCCATATTCTTTTAATGAAAAAGCGCACCTAGTTGTTAATATTGCTAGCAAAAGAATTACTCGCATAACATCAGCTTTAAAAACTTCATTAAAGGAGTAGCTCGTCATTCAATATGTGAAGGCAAACCTTAGAAATGGGTGTTTCATCAACCTTTGGCTGCATTCCTATAGATGTTGTATTTGCAAGGATCATACCATTCTCCGGATGAAAATTATTCAAGTCAGCAAGAGATAAAGCATCCCCTCCAACTGCATCTGCAAGTTCTCTTGCTCGTGCTGGATCAAAAAAAATAAATCTTTGATCATGAAGCAACTAGCAAAATGCGTCATTGCTAATCTAGAAATAGACATTTATTAACAAGCAATGTAATGCGAACTACATATAAACTTTCAATGTTAGACATGCATTGAGGTGCCATGCAGCCAACGCTCAGAATAACAAGCATGTAAACATCCAACAAAAATAGACTTATTGAAGCATACTTAAATTCTGTTTGGAAAGTTTCTTAAATGTTGAAAGTAGCATTTGAATCCCACAAACAACTTTCAAGGATGTTTGGATAAAGCTCCCAAATGTGGGCCTTGAGAAACCTGACATGAATTGTTTGTGTTTAAACACAATGTGGGAAACAGATTTCAATCAAACTTTTGAAAATGTCAAGATTACCCTTATTTTTCACAAAAAGAAAAAAAAAAAAAACCCCACCTTTAAACCAGAGTTTCCAAATGAAAAATTTACACCTTTTAGACAAATGCCTTTTAAAAAACTAAACAAGCCCTATTATTTCAAATAAATGTTCCTAAATCATTTTGAGAAGCAGTTTTAACTGTTGCTCACTCCAATGAGCCTTCTTACTTAGTTCTTTCCAAATTCCAGTGGAGTTGGTAATATCCCTCCAAAAGCCTTTAGGTGTCTAGCCTTTGTTCATATTCATGCTCAACATCAAACAAAGCTTGATCGTAGAAACAGTAAGAGAAACTTCATTAGATTTTTCACCAAATAAAAAGGGGTATGAGTGTTATCATACACCCTCTAAATTTTTTCTCTCCATGGATGTCACATTCATTTAAGGTTAGTCTAATCTTCCAAAGACTCATTCTTTAGGAGGAGTCTTTAGTGGAAGATAAACCTTATACTCTTCTTGATTTCTACCACCTGAGTTCTTCTATTCAAATTGATCCAAGTTCTTAACTAAGCTTTCCTTTCATTGTCCCTTATTCTAGGGAAGTAAGCATACCCGAGTCTAAGTACTTGAGAGTCCTTACCACCTACTGAACAAGAGGGTGATGATCTTACATTGCCACTTAAGGCCTATTCAAGGAAGAAACAACTAGCTATTGAACTTGAGAATGGTTAAATTGTTCAACCCATGGTAATTGAAGAAACTTCACCAAACAATCCTAGTCTTTGATGATCTACCCTTGCCTATAGTCCTAAAAAAAGGTGCTAAAAAGTGTACCAGACAATGCTAGTCTTTGATGATCTACCCTTGCCTATAGCCCTTAAAAAAGATACTAAAAAGTGTAGTACCAGCGAAAGCTTTGATGCCAACAATGTTAATTCAAGAACACAAAGATAAAACAATCACACATACGGTACATGAGGTTTTAACGTGGTTCGGCTAACCATGCCTACGTCTACGGATGAGAGAGAATGATTCCACTATACAATAGAGAATATTACAGAGGACATAACCAAATACAACTATTGGGTTCTCGAAACATTCTATGTTTCCCCACTCCTTGTATCCATACCCTACTACGAGCCCTCTCGCTCCACAGAGTACCTCCCATTCTTCCTCACCTCTCTATCCACCTCGTATAGTCTTTACAGGTCCATCTCCATCTCATAACTTTTTCCCCTCATGACCTAGAATATTTATAGAGATATTTCCAACTACCTTCCTTATTCTATAAGGAAGTCTAATATTACAATAATATATCAACCTAGAAATATTCTATATAATATTCTTTACAAAAAAGGAATCTATACTAATTAGGAATTTGGGACACTTCCTAACAATCTCCACCTTGGACCAAATTCCATGAAGTTAATCTTCAATCTCTCCTTGACAAAAACATTTTTGTATCATATCACTACGAAAGAGCAATCAACTCCACTTTCAGTGAAAATTCCTTTTGTTTTCATATTGTGTGCTTTGTGATCTTTTACTCTTCCAGAAATCTTCAACCCAAGCTCTGATACCAGTTGTTGTGCCAGCGAAAGCTTTGATGCCAACAATGTTAGTTCAAGAACACAAAGATAAAATAATCACACATACGGTACACGAGGTTTTAACGTGGTTCGGCCAACCATGCCTACATCCACGGATGAGAGAGAATGATTTCACAGTACAATAGAGAATATTACAGACGACAGAACCAAATACAACTATTGGGTTTCCGAAACATCCCATGTTTCCCCACTCCTTGTATCCATACCTTACTACGAGCCCTCTCGCTCACATCTCTATCCACCTCGTATAGTCTCTACAGGTCCATCTCCATCTCATGACTTTTTCCCCTCATGGCCTAGAATATTTATAAAGATATTTCCAACAACCATCCTTATTTTATAAGAAAGTCTAATATTACAATAATATATCAACCTAGAAATATTATTCTTTACAAAAAAAAAATCTATACTAATTAGGAATTTGGGACACTTCCTAACAAAAAGTGTACCCAATATCCCATATCCAATTCTTTTTCCTATGATAAACCTTCCACTCCATACAGAGCCTTTGTCACTCAATTAAATCCCATTGAAATCCTAAAAACAATTCAAGAGGCACTATGGGATAACAACGAGAGAGAGAATATGACTGATGAGAGCTCTTGAGAAGAAGAACACATTGAAGCTACTGGGTCTCCCTAAGGGAAAGACACCTATTAAATAAGTGGATGTTTAGTGCGAAGTATAAAGTTGATAGGGCTTTAGAGAGACATAAGGCTAGATTGGTAGCTAAAGGCTACACTCAAACACATGGAATGGCTTATCAAGAGACCTTTGCACTTATAGCAAAAATGAATACTATTTGTGTGCTATTGTCTTTTGCTACCAACTATGATTTGGCCTTTGTTGTAGTTTGATGTAAAGTAGAGAAAGGTGTATATGGAGATGCTACTCAGTTTATATAAGAACTTTGATGGGGATAAAGTGTGTTGGCTCAAGAAAGCTTTTTATGGAGTTAAACAATCTTCTAAAGCTTGGTTAGGAGATTCACTAAAGCAATGATGAAAATGAATTATTAACGAAGTCAAGGAAATCACATGCTATTCATAAAGCATTGAGCCAAAGGAAGGCTGGCAGCCTTGATAGGTTGTGTTCATTGTAATAATTGAGAATGATTTTTAAGCGATAAGCAAGTTCAAGAATCAACTTGCCAAAGCATCTTGGGATTAAAGTATTTCTTGGGAATTAAAGTGGCTCACTCAAAGAATGGGATCTTCATCCTACAACAGAAATACATCCTCAATCTACTCTAGGAAATGGGAATGTTTGGGTATACACCATCTGGCACTCCTACTGAGTCCAATCATAAATTTTTATTTATTTATTTATTTTTTTCGATAAGCAAAGAGTGTATTGATAAACGCAAAAAGCACACAAACATGCACAGGTCGTATACAAAGAGCACCGATCACAAACACAAACACACTAGGAATGGAGAATATTTATTTGCCATCTTGCGGAAGAGTATTGAAGAATTTGCCATCTTGAATATATAGCGTTGTAATTCTATATATTATAAATAAGGAGAGATTATCATTCTTCTTCAATGATATAAGCCTCCCTGATACATGTTAAAAACAATGAAAAAGAGAAATTTCAAGAATAGTTTTGAACTAGATATACTGAAACATAAGATCAGAACCAGCATAGCAATTAAGGATTGAACAACCATGTTTGATTGATGTCTTTAAATGAAAAGGAAACTCATATTCAGAGAAAATCAAGGATAGTATAAAGAGGCCTTCTAAGGGTTGAACAATCATGTTTGATTGATTTCTTTAAATGAAAAGGAATCTTATATTCGGACAAAATCAAGGATAGTATAAGAGGCCTGCCTTCATTACATAGACTCAAACTCACAAAACCTGTGACCAACAGAGAAATGGCAGTTGAAATACAAAAAATTTGATGATAAATTCAAAATAGGATGACATTTCTTTTTTTGTCCCAGAAAAGAAAATATATTATTTTTTAGTTGTACCTTTGTGGTCACCAGATCATTTTCCTATCCATTTTGATCTTGCACACATGAAAACTAAAAATTCTTCAAGATTTATCTTGTAGTTGTTTTGAATCACCGGTACTAAACCAAAAAAAGGTTCCTGACCAAAGTTCGCACCACAATTAAATTCATGCTGGATCTCAAACACAATTTCAAAGAAACCACACAAGTCTAGATAACAGATTTGCCACCAACAATTATTTTGGAATAAAAATAGGCCATGATTTTAAGAGAGAAAACATGGAAGATAAGAGATTATTAAATTTGACTTTCAAATTCAATGCTATCAGGGAAGAGAGTGAATACAGCCCTGCAACAATGCATTTGTCAAACAATAAAGTGCAGCAAGATACAAAGTCAGAGAGCTAAAACCCTACCATAAGTGCGATTGGCAATCACAACTCTTGCGCCCTTTTCTTTTGCACCAAATGCTAGTGCCTTTCCAGCACCACCAGCACCAATGACTACAAACAGCTTACCAGCTAAGGGGGAACCACTTGTACTGCTAATTTTATGTAAATCTGAAAAAGAGAAGAACAGGTTTTCTTATTGCA
This sequence comes from Vitis riparia, assembly GCF_004353265.1. NCBI lineage: Eukaryota > Viridiplantae > Streptophyta > Magnoliopsida > Vitales > Vitaceae > Vitis > Vitis riparia. Next base: position 3,346,205 of record NC_048435.1, on the reverse strand, counting down.
AAACTTGTCCAAGGAGAATTCTGTCCGACTTTTAAAACACTTTAAGCAACCTCGTAGTCCATCCTCTATAGCAGAAATAGCACCAACATAGTCAGTATTGTAGCCAAATAACTTTCCATCACTTGGTCTCCTGATAATGCAATTAACAGCTCCTATTGACTGAGATTAGATATAAAAAAGTAAATCAATCATGAATAACAATAGAAAATGGTGGAACTCCTCAACCAAGAAAGTTCACCAATTATTCCATTGGGGAATTTCAGCTGACTATAGCAAAATGAGGAGACCATCGATTACCTTTGCAACTGGACTGACCTCATCACAGCACTTAAGTGCAGCCTCCTTGTGAGGAATCGTACAACTGTGTGAAATTCAGTTACATTATTCCATTATTTAGACAAAAACATGTGTGAATTATAAATTGCTAAAAGATATATAAGAGTAATCTAGACTAAGCTTTGCAAGCAAACCTTGCACAATATAAAATGAATATAGACAACACTGGAAACAAATGAAAGTGAACAGAACCACAGGTAACATAAAGCAAGCCAATGGAACAAAAGATACCTAGGAATTCAATACTTGGCAAATTGAACTGATAATACTTATAGGCAAGCAAAACATGTGGCATATAATGTTTCAAATATAAATAAGAACTATGTTGTAACTTTAACACTTCCCAAAAGGAGATTGAACCTGAAACCAGCAAAATCAGCGGCTGAGTAAGTGTGAAAAAATTTTGCAATGTCATCCACCAATAAATGCACATAAACTCCATTAAAACCAACTGATTTGAATGCTTCATTGTATAAATGAGGTGATTTGCTGTGACTAACAGGCTTCCCAATAACTCCAAATACTTTAGTATCAGGCCCTAACTGCCTGAAATTGTATAAATTGAGGAGATCTTTGATTGTCGGTTGCCCAGGAGCTGATACTATTCCGGGCTCCAGTGAACCAAAAGTGAGATATCCACCGAATTTGGGGCAAAGTATCCGTGAAATCAAACCCCTCTCACCCATGACCAGTCCTATTACCGGAACCTAAAAATTTCAAATCAATGAATTACTCATAAACTGTCAAGGACAAAAAAAAAGAGGTAAAAAGATGTAATGAATGTATCAAGGACATTTCAATCATATGAGAATCTTTTTCTTTAATAAGCAAAGAAAGATATGTATATATAAATAGCAAAAGAAAAGGTACACCAAATCTGATGAAAAAGAAAAGGTATACCGAAGTACACAAGGCTTCAATCATATGAAAATCTCATAGAAATCAGTCATCACCAGTTCCCAGTTTTTGGCTGTACATCATACTTTTGACCAAAATATCATTATGTTGCAACAAACAAAAAGCCTAGTTGCTAGAAAACACATCATTTAGATAATCTATATGATTTAAGCAAAATAACTCACATATCAAACAAGTATATATTGAAAGTCAGACAAAAGCTTTTCACTTAATAGTAATAAGAAAAAACCATTGTCTTGTAATAAGAGACTGTGATTAGTATAGAATGTGAAATAGAATTTTATGAAAATTCAATGTCATTGTTCCAAGAAATATGTGCACTTCATGCTACATTTTTCATTCACAGATATCATTTATTAACCCTCCCTGTCCTATTATGGTATTCATAAAATCACCATACAATGCCATTGCTCAATTTCTTTCCACATTGGAAATAACTTCATAAAAGAAATTTAAAGTCACCAAACACTGGAGTGCTACATACACTGCTTACTTGAGAATGGACAGTTATCTGAAAGATGTGTGCCACATCAGTAATCTCTAAGGAAGTTGTTGCAATCTTCACTATGTCAGCACCAGTTGCCTGTATACTCACCACAAGGTTGCCAAGATCTTCAACAGATGGAGTATTTTGATAGTTATGCGATGAAACAATAACTTTGAACTTTTCAGGCTTCCTTCCATGTATGGAATTGATGAACTCATGAGCAACCTTCATAGACCAGAAAAATTATTAGTGAAGGTAATTCCTAGTTTAAGCCATTTCCAAATCCCGACCTACTTTCAGTCTTTTGTTAAGTCTTGGAAGGTTTGGTTATCTACTGTAAGTGAGCAAGAAATATATATATATATTTCTGATAGGTCAAGTGAACAGGAAATAATATGGTTCCAAACTGAAATTTTGAACTTCTTTTGGATATCCTCATAGTATATCATGGCAGTGTTTTAGCTTTCTCTTTTCAGTTTCATCGACAAGAAAACTACCTTAAGCTCAATGTCAACATAATCAGCTCCCAGTTCCATCGCTAATCGCAGTGCATCCCTTCGGCTGTTTTCATCACCTTCATACTGGCCGCCTTCCCATTTTGGTCTAGAAATATGCAGGAAATTAGAAATTTTTATACAGTAACACTCTAAAAAGGTTAAGTTGCAAGATGGAACTACATGAAATTGGCGCATCTTTATGTCCCATGGACATTGAATGGCTCTAAATGGTTCATTGAAGATATTTTTTTGTTATAGGCAAAAGAAATGTGTGTGTATATATAAATGAAAAAAAAAGTAAACCAAAGTACATGGAACATAAACAACGGGCACAGAATGGCAACATCACAAAAGAAAGAACTCAAAAATACAACTCTCTCTCTCTCTCTCTCAACAAGATCTCACCCAGCCAATAATCAAAGGCATTGAGCCTTCTACAATCTACATCCCAACCAAGCTAATAGGTTACTTAGGAACAAAGATTTCAATTTTTGATCAGAATGCTTCTCATTTTCAAACACTCTTCAGCTTTTTTCCTTCTACAATGTCCAAAAAATACATAGAGGAGCGGCTTTCCAAATCTTCTTCCATTTCCCCCCCAAAAAAAGCCATGACAGCTTAGTAGAGCTTCTTTGACTGTGGAAGGAAGCACCCAAGCTACACCAAATAAGGACAACAACTGCCTTGAAATCCTTGACTTGGCACAGCGAAGAAAATGTGGTTAGTTGATTCCCCTTCAACTTTACAAAGCTAAAATATGTTCTCCGAAGGCCACCCTCTTCTTTGAATTTTTTTTTATGGGTAAAGCAAGAGAATATTATAAAAAAGAAACGTCAACAATCCACCTCAAAGTACACAGAAAATATAGAATGGATGCCTAAAGACGCCACCAAAAGAATATAGAGGCAATAAAAAACAATGCCCCCTCAATAAGAGTCCAACCAGTCAACAAAATCCACTATAGAAGGAGGACCAAAAACTATAAACCACTTAGACCAAGCGTAGAGATTAAAGAGAAAAGAGCATTTCATCCCTTGAAAAGAATGTTCCTCATTTTCAAACGATCTACTATATCTTTCATTCCAAATTGTCCAAAATAAGCATAAGAAAGCAGCTCACTACACTTTTTTCTATTTTTTACCCACGAAAGATTCATGTCATCCTAATAGTGTCTCGTTGACCGAAAAGGGAAACACCTAAGCCACATCAAACAGGGAAAACAATAAATGTCACAAAACCCTCATCTTAGCATAGTGTGGCTAAGGATGTCATCAATGAATTCTTCCTCTGAATGACAAAGGAAACACTCCTTGCCAAAGACCACCCTCTTTTTTGTAAATGATCCAAGGTTAAAACCTTTTCCCAAGTAGCCTCCTAAGAAAAAAGGTCCACCTTTGGCGGCACTTAAGAGTTCCAAATAACACCTTCCAAAAAGAAGCTAGAGCCCTTTTGGGAAGCGTTTTCAAAAACAGTTTTTAAGAATAGTTTTTGAAAACCGTTCTCTAATGTTTTGTAGAACAAAAGTTTGTTTCAAAACTTGAAATATTTTTAACATGTTTTCTATGTTTTAAATATATTTTTAAATTAATTTTTATATGTAGTGCATTATTTTTAATCATTTTCCATATTTGTATAATTATTTTTAAAGATAGTACTCAAAAAACAAATGAAAACAACTAAAAGATGTACTTTGAAGACACCATGTTTTTAAGAATAGAAATTTGTTAATTCTTTTTTATTTTGTGGTTACCAAACATATTTTTTTGTTTCTTTGTTCTAGAGAATAGAAAATTATTTCAAAAAAAATTACCAAACAAGGCTTAAACTTCCCAGCTCCAAAGCCAAGTATAAGGTTTTGACAGAAAACTTACCATTCTTTGATTATGTCAAGATCATCTTATCTTCCTCTTCCTTGCCACCCTCCTCTCGTGCAGTCTCATAAGAAAACACTCCACAATTTCCATCTCCCAATCATTAAGAAGCCTAGAGAAGCGAGGGGCTAAACAACTCCTTTCATTTAACAAATTTCAAACATCTACCACCCAAGCCTCCTTTGAAACAACAATAGCAAATAAAGAAGGATTAGACCACACCACTTATCCTTCCAAAGTCTCTCTCTCTACTCTTTACCCACTAAAAAGGCAACTTTACAAGTCAAAAGATCTCAATCCTTCCTTATGGTTTTCCATAACCCTACCTTACACATTTCTCTCACTTCATAGGAGCACCAATCTCCTTCTTTCTCATACTTTCCACTTATAACGTTCCAAAAAGCTCCTCTATTCTCAACATAACACCAACTCCATTTACAAAAAAGGGGCTTATTAAGCATCGAGAGACTCCTAGCCCCCCAGACCACCCTTACTTCTGTCTAAAAAAATAATAGCCCACCTTACTAGATGTGGTTTTTGCTCAAGGGCTCCTCATCCCTATCGGAAATCCCTTTGAACTTGCTCTAACCTTAACCTCGCTGTCCTTCGAATGCAAAACAAAGACATAAAATAAATAAGCATACTAGATATAAATCAGGCTAAGTCTCCCACCTTTGGAGATATATTATTTTTTTCACATAGATAGCCTTTTGCAAAACCTTTCCTCTCTTCCATCCCATACCGCCACAAACTTAAAAGGAGCAACTAAAGGAATACCCAAATAAGAAGATAGAAGCGCACCCACCTTGTAACCAAACTCTAAAGCAACTCTTCTAAGTTCTCCACCCTTGCCATTAGAATTGACTTCCTCTTTTCTAAATTAATTTTCAGCCCTAAAATAGCCTCAAACCATATAAGCATCCAGCTCAAATAAGTCAACTAGTTCTGAGAAGGCTCATAAAAGACTAAAGTATCATCGACAAACAACAAATGAGAAACTTCCACTCCTCCACCTTTGTCATTCACCCTACCCTCCAACCCGACAAGAAACCTCCAATCTTAGCCCTCTTGAGCAAACAACCGAGAGCCTCCTTTGCAATCGCAAATAAATAGGGTGAGAAAAGGTCCCCCTACCTCAATCCTTGAGAGCTTTGAAAAAAGTCTAATGAAATGGCCTTAAAGAGAATGAAATACCTTATTGTAGAAGTACACAATTTAATCCAATTGACCCACTTCTCCCCAAAACTCATTTTTTTTAAAATTGAGAGCAAGAAGCCCCAATTAACATGATCATAAACCTTCTTAGTATCAAACTTACAGATTAATCCACATTCATTGTTTTTCATTAATGAGTCAATGGTCTCATTAGTAATGAGACTGCATCCAAGATTTATTTTTCCGTCACAAAGGCATTCTGGGATTTGGACACTACCTTACCCACCACCTTCTTAAGTTTATTAGCTAACACTTAACCCACAATTTGTAAAGGCCACCTACCAAGTTGATAAGCCTAAAATCCTCAAGGTCTTATACTCCCTCTTTCTTGGGAATTAAAAATAAATAAATAAATAAAATTGCATTTAGGCTCTTTAAGAATCTACCCTACTCATGAAAGTCCCTAAAAAAGCCCAAAACCTTTTCCTTCACAAAATCCCAATTGAATTGCCAAAATGCCATAGAAAAAGCCATCAAGGCCCGATGTTTTGTCCCATTAAGGTCTGAGAGGGCATGAAACACTTATTCCTCATAAACGGGTCCTCCAACATAGCTACATCCTAACCGCCTAAGACATCAAATGACAACATGTTGATGTTAGGTCTCCAATTCCCGGATTCAAGCAAAAGATTTCAAAAAGCTTGAAACACCCCATCCTTAATCTCACTCTCCTCTAAAATCCAGGTCCCATTGATTTTAATCTTGGCTAAGAAGTTCCTTTTACTATGAGCCTTAGCCATTTTGCAAAAGAAATTGGTATTCTTGCCACCCTCCTTCCACCATAACTCACTTATGCCTTTGGGAAGTTTCTTCCAAAAGAACCCACTTCTTATACTCCTCCTCAATCTGCTTCCTAGTATGTTACTCCTCCATAATCAAAACACTAGTCCCTTCCTTGGAATCCCAAAAGAACACCTCGTTCAATGCCATCTCCTTTCTAACTGTAGCATTGTCAAACACCTCTTTGTTCAAACTTCACATTAGACTTTACAACTTTCAATTTTTCTACCAAAATGAAACTAAAGGAATCATGGAAGTTGAACCCCAACCACCAAGATCTCAACAAATCTTTGAATCATTCCTCTTTCAACCACATGTTCTCAAATTTGAACGAGGAATGACCTTTCCTCACCCTCCCTTATCTAGCAAGATGGGAGAATGATCAGACATTGGTCTAGGTAAGATGCATTGCACTACCCTATTGAAAAAGGCTTCCCAACCCTCAGACACCAAGAACCAATCTAATCTCAACTGAGATTGATTGTCCATGCCACCCATCCAGGTGAAAAGATCCCCTTGCAAGTAAGGATGAAAATATCGGTAATCACGGATATATCGGTAACTTGATTTTACGGATATATCGGAGAAATATCGATGGATATTTTGGAAAAAAATTTTGGTAAGCAAAAAATTGATCAAAACTCATGAAAATGTAAAAAAAACCTCGTAGTAATGTAATTAGTATAATAGACAATTTAAAGTTGTTTTGTTGAAGAATTTGATATATATATATATATATGTATATATATATAATTAACTCATGAAAATGTAAAAAAACCTCGTAGTAATGTAATTAGAAGTATAATAGACAATTTAAAGTTGCTTTGTTGAAGAATTTGATATATATATATATATATAAAATATGATTTGCGATATTAGACATAATTATATTATGTCGGTTGTACTTGTACACTCATTATGAAGCTTCATGAAAAACTTATTTTAGTAAATATCAATAATTTGTACATATTATCACATAGCTTGAGGTTCAATTCTGACCGTTGGATCACATCCAGCTTCAATTTGGACCATCAGATGCACAGGGGTCATGATTTGATTTTTTTTTTTTTATCTCTATTAAATCTAACAATCAAAAGGGCTAGACCCACTTCTCTCACTCGAGCATCAAGAAGCCCTTCTCTGAAGATGCCCTCCAGACGACAGAATCCCTAAAAAAGGCCCTATTTTCCTCTTCCACCCTCAATCCTCGCAGGTTCTAATCTAATCATTTTTATTTTTTATTTTTGCAACCCCCGTTTGATTCCCAAGAAAAGCCATCCCCCATTCGATTTCCGGGAAAATTCATCCTCGTTTGATTTCCGAGAAAATCCATGCAAAACCCCCAAGGAAAACCAAAAAGATTGTTTTTTTTTTTTTTTTTGCTTCCTATGTTTTCTAGATCTGTTCTAGGGGTCGCTTTGCTTTTGTGCCATTGGATTTAAATTTCACGAACCCTAAATCCACGATTTTTGAGCCAGGCTAAAAAACACAACCTTTGCCTGCAAATCATGATTAGATTACCAAATAACATCTTATGTTTTTTTTTTATAAAAAAAAAAAATTGGACAAATTTTGTATCCTGTGCGCGGGATGGACTAGTAGGAAATATAAGGAAATTTCCCGAAAAATCGGTAAAAAAATTGGCAATGCAAACAGAAAATTCGCCGATAAATTGCAATGCCCAACAATTTTTTGAAGATTCCGTGATTTTTCACCTACAGCCATTTTTCACCGATTCTAACCGAAATTTGGCGAAATTTCTCCCATCAACATTTCGCCCCCCTCTTTCGTTTCGCCGGCCACCGAAACCCAAAATTTTGGCGAAAAAAATGGAAACTTTCATCCTTGCTTGCAAGGGAAGATCCCTAAGTTCTAAGTCCTCGATAACCTTCGAGAATCTCCTTATAGCTAAGGACAACTTGCAAAGCCTTCTCACTCTCTTCTTTGAAGTTGATCTACCTTCAAAACTTTTTCCCAACTAGCTTCCTAAGCAAAAAAAAGGCTCGCTTTAATTGACACCCATAATCCTTGATAGGAAGGGACTTGTCCTCCTCAACTTCAATATAAAGTAAAAGGATTTGGGAAAAAAAAAAGTCCATTGTTTGACTCCTAGATCACCCTATTGAGAACATCCTTCCTTATCAGCTTATCTTGCGATCTTTGGAAAAAAGTCCCAACAATAACTAGCTCCCAATTGTTTAAGTGTCTGGAGCAAAATGAATTCCAATAACCCGTTGCACTTGTCTCATCCTATAAATCCACCACTCAAACATCTTTTTGATGAAGCTAAAACATATAAGGAAAGAATAGACACAGGAGCTCCTTCCCACATCACCTATCCTTCCAAAACTTCACCTTCATTCCATTACCCACTACAAAACCGTATTGTCAAATAAATCTCATCCTTTCCTGATAGATTTTCATACTCCAATCTTGTATCCATCTCTCACTTCATAGAAATACCAACCCCCTTCTTCTTTCCCATACTTCCCCTCCATAACCTTTCCAAAAAACTTCCCCTTCAGTAGCGAATCATCAATTCCACTACCTAAGACGAGCTCAATTAAGAGATGAAAGACTTCTAATACCCATACCTCCTTTACTCCTATCTATGCAAATTGTAGCCCATCTCACTAAAAATGACCTCTCTAGAGCCTCATCTCCCCACAAAAAATCTTTTTGAATCTTCTCTACCCCCATCCTTACCCTTCTAGGGATTGCAAATAAGGACATGTAGTAAATAGGTATATAAAGTGCTTCAAATCAATGTGAGTCTCCCCACACTAATAATGAATACAAGAGAATTTTTCTATGGACTATGAGGGATGGCACCCTTTACCAAAGACTAATATACCTAAACATCTATGATAATGTTATGTAATCTCTAAAATCTTAGTCATCTAATTTAGTTCACCACATGCCAAAATCCCATAATTAAAGACAATTGTTTTTTCATTGCTAATTTCTTAGTGTTGTCTCCCTATAATGTTATGAGGTATCTGTATACAAATTGAATTTTGAATGGGAAATTGTCATTGTTCAGAAATATATAACCATGAATTATACCAGTAATTTCACAAATACATCATGCAAGTCTATGTTTTTGTTGGTTTCACTTTGCTCATTGTTCAGGAATTTGAAGCTTTACTGCATTAAATAATCTTACATGTTATAAGCTTATTTAATAATCAGTAATTACTTCAGAATTCAAAACTGCAGTTTCAAACTTTTATTAACTAGGTTGAAAATGTTTGAAATTCTGAACATCAACACAATAATTTAAAATTTAATTAAATAAAAAATAATAATAACTGATTATCCAAATTCAGCCAAATATAAGTCCAGTCTTCCCAATTGCTAACAAAATTGAAACTTGAAAACCAGTGCCAGTGGTGCATTAAATGTTTACGGATGATGAATTGGCTTTTGAATTTGAAGGAAAAGGGGGTAGTCGGTTAAAGTCAGGCGCAGGGGTCTGTTTTATTGCAAAATTTCCCAGAAATTCATATAATTGAAAATAAGAAGAACCAAATGTTCATAATTTATTGAAACTCTATTACCAAACCTGTAAGTGAACAGAGTAGGTAAAGGGCACTTTCTGATTAGGACTTCAAGATCTTGGCGAGGATTGAAGCGCTTCAAAGTATCTAATCGGACCTCCACAAGGTCTGCACCACTAGTTTTTGCCTTACTCATGTCCACCACCATCTTTTCAATTGTTTCCCCCATTATAGGAACACAAATTAGGGTTGAGTTCTTACTCATTCCTCCGCTTTCCATTTGAACCGCGGTAGGTATAACTAAAATTCAAAAACAACATCAAATTCAAAACAGGAGATTAAAGGAAAAGAAAATAAAAAAGCAAGGCCAACATAACGGATCTATTTCAAAATTTAAAGACAAAATCCATTTGCCTGCTGAAAAAACGTGAAAAAAAAATGGAAAACAATAATTAAAAAAAAAAAGAGTAAAGAATCCAAGAGAGAAAACCAAATCCAAGAAAAGGAACTCAAGAGTTTATATCCAGTCTCTTAGATTCGAAAATCTAAACAGATGAAAATCCGTCTTGGTTGCGGAAAAAACGCGGCAAAGGAACTGGAACTTCGAAATCTCCGATGTTATTGGAGCTATTACTGATGTTCTGAGATATTTAACACTTTTTTCCTTCTCCATTTTGCCGCATTATCTCAGCAACCAAACAAAAAAAATGAAAAAGAGCAGGGGCCGTCAAATTGCAGTGTTACCAGAGGCAACAGTGACAACGGAGCTCACAACACGGCAAGAATTTCAGCCGAAATCCTTGGTGGTTGGTGGATTTTATAGGCGGTCAAAAATGTTAGTAGCAAGGCTGTTTTCCCTATCAGCACCAAAAATGTTATTTTCCAAGGCTGTGTTTGGCTTCTTTGTTTTAAAGTTCATCTTGCCTTAGTTGTGGAATCAATAATGCCCTCAGCCTCTATCATTTATATAAAACCATCTTTTTGTTAAATATTTTAGTAGAGACAATTGATTCTTCCAAGAAAAGTAGCATTTTTCATTACGCTTCTGAATAATTGCTTTATCTGCAACAATTGTTTAAGAATAAATTGATCAAGAGGAGGCCTCGTAATTATGACTTTAATTTATTTCAACTTTGTCTAAAACCATGTCAGCTGAGTCGGGCTGCTCTGATGCCAAAGGGCCAATATCCATTCCCTTACAAATTGGATCACTGAACATTCAACCAAACCCATTTGACGCAATATAACTCACCTATCCACAAATATGAAATACATTATGAGCTTCTGAAAGACCATGGTGCCAGGATACATGGCTGAAACTGTGTAGCTGGAGTGCGAGTCAAATTTCATTCCATACACCATTAAAGTGAATATAGGGTTACATCAGCCATATCCCGTCCTCAGTGAGGTCCACCTCCGTCTCAATTCGGGCCCTGAAAGACGCAAATCAAACAACCCAGCTAGTAGACAGTCATCCGATGCCATAGATGACTAGAAAGCTTACGTTGCAAAAGATCAATCAAGCTAGAATCACATTTCTTACATAAGTTTCGTGCCAGCCAACCACAGAAAAAACCATCACATAACATCAGACTAGCAAGTAGTAACAAAGCACCCTGCTGGTTGCGTACATGCAGGAAGCTTTCGTAACTGGTATGGAACGGGGTCTGGACCGGTGAGAAATATGCAGGAAGAGAACGTATAATGACATATATATCAGGTATTAACTTAAAAATCCTACCTATACAAGGAAAGGCAAACATTCAATTTCCGATTTGTGCCTACTGAACCCTAGAGGAACCAGTTGAGGTACATAAATTAGATCAGGAAATTATACATGAAATCCAATTTGCTAGTACAGCAAAATTTACAATTCATAAGACTTGAATCAGCTTCAGACCTTTCGTTTCCACCACTGCTGCCAAGCTCCCAATTGGATCATTACCAGGTGAGCACTCAATCTTTTCTTTCTGGCCCAACTGGATCCTAGTCGGATGAGGCCTCAATCTTATCTTCCTCTACCTCCAAGGCAGATGATTTCTCAAATGGATCCTTCCCGGCTGTCCCCTCGATTTTTTCTTCCTGTGTCTCCAAGGAAGGCGATCTCCCAGCTAGATCCTTCTCAGATGATCCCTCGATCTTTTCTTCCCGTGTCTCCAAGGAAGACAAGCTCGCATTTAGATCCTTCTCAGATGAGTCCCTGATGTTTTCTTCCTGTGTCTCCATCGAAGAAGAGCTTTCAACTATACCCTTCTCAGATGAGGGTTCCATCTTTTCTTCTAGCATCTCCAAAGAAGATGAATTCCCATCCGGACCGTTTTCAGATGAGCTCTTGGTCTCCTCTACCTGTGTCTCCAGCAAAGACAGCTGTGGATCTATATTTTCAGCCATAACTACAGCCTCAGTAACATCCATTGGATCATTCAATTCAGCTTTAGGAACTTCTGGCGAGACCAAATTTACATCCATGTGGCAGACTTGGTCAGTGTCATCTTTGGAACTTTCAACACCCATTACTGGTTCAATTGCAGCATCATTCGGAACACACTCTGTATTGCCAGACTTGGCAGTTACTGGGTGCATGGGTTCCAATACAGGGGCTTGTTCTACCATAACTCCGCCAACATCCATTGGATCAGCAATTTCAGCATTAAAATCATTTGAGACTCCATCATTGGAATTAAATAAAACTTTGGGTGAAGATGCTTGTGTTTCTGAGAGATCTTTTGAATTGTGAGCCCCATCATGCTCGCTCTCAGAACATTCAACTCCAGCCATTGGTTTAATTGAAATGTGAGCCCCATCATGCTCGCTCTCAGAAAATTCAACTCCAGCCATTGGTTGAACTCCGCCATCATCTTTTGAAACAAGCTCTGTGTTGCCAACTTTAATAGTAGAGTCCATAGGCTCTAATGTAAGTTTCCCTTTATCTTCACTTCCATCACATGGAGACTTGGGGCTGCACTTGTCTTGAGAAGATTCATGAGAAGTGACTGTCTCACACGCTGATGCAGTATCAATAGGGGGTACTTCAGGAATAGCTCCAATATTATCAGCTTCCAGGGCAGTTTCTGCAACTTCAGACATAACTTTACTGCTGCATTGATCAGCTTCAGTAGGAACCATGCTTAATTTATCCTCATCAGGAACGCCACCATCCAAATTACAGATGCCTGAATCATCAGGATCAACAGGAAGAAGACCAACAACAGAATCCACTGGAGGACTTCCAACATCATCAGTTTTTACAGAACTCATAGGTGCATCAAAGCTTCTGATACCTAGAGGAGAAGATTTTGGAGACTCTTCCGATGAAGGCTTTGATCTGTTTCCTAAATTATTTTTAGCCATATCATTAAACTCTGCAGCATCTTCAGATACCAAAGGTGAATCCATCTGAATGCTAGAAGCTCTCACAGATAAGTCAACCAGAGCACCATCACGAGCAGGTGATTTCTGGCAAGAAACATCATCCACTTGGCCAGAAATGAGAGGATCAGAGCAAATGGTCTCCACATTAATTCCCAAGATTGAATTCTTTTCAATAGGTTGACTTGATTCTGGCATGTTTTCAACAGAGCCAGAAGTTATCTTGCTTTCAGGTTCACAAGCCTTGGACTCTAAGATAAGGGCATCAACTACATCAGGACTATTGCCTCTTTCTATTTCTGCAATACACGCCTTCTCAGATTGGCTTTCACAGTTCTCAGCTGGAAGGTCCAAAGCTGGAGCTCCTGCCTCTGAAGTGATTTCTGAACATATTTTCAACTCCAAACTTTGATTTTTGATCACCTCGATAGAGGTATTGCATGACACAGTAAGAGTTGGGTTATCCCCACCTTCAGCCCCAATAGATTCACTAATTTTAGTTTCTGATGAGCAAGTTTCAGATAGCCCAACAGAGGAAGAAACCGTAGGAACCTCATCCATGCTCCTTTTTTCTTCAACAATCTGCTCTGCAACTATCATGGTTTCAATGGAGCCAGCAGTTGTCTTGCTTTCAAGTTCACAAGCTTTAGCCTCTGAAACAATGGTCTGGTCCAGCAAAGGACCCTTATCCTCTTCTTCTTTTGCATCACCTTCTTTTACACACTGTTTTTCGTAACTACAAATTTGGAGGTCCAAAACTGGAGCTGCTTTTTCCAAACTTGACATGGTAGAATGCATTTTATCCTCTAAACTTTGGTTCTTATTCCCCTCAGCAGCAGTCTTACTTGATACAGGTACAGTTGGGGTGTCTCCATCATCACATTGATTTTCATGGTTGCAAATTGGAAGGTCCAAGACAGGAGCTTCACTTTCTGAAGTTGACATTGTTGAACATGAATTATCCTCCAAATTTTCATTCTTATTCACCTCAATGACTGTCTTACTTGATACAGGCACAATTGGGGCATCTCCATCATCATTCCCAAAAGGCTCACCAACTTTAGTTTCTGACGAGCAAGTTTCAGATGAATAGACTAGGGGAGAAACTTTGCAAACAACATTAGTAGCATTGCTCCCCATGATTGAGTTGTCTTCAATAAGATGACTAGAAAATACCATGTTTTCAACAGAGTCAGCAGTGATCTCAGGCTCAGTCTCAGAAACAAGGGCAACCACTGGAGGAGGATCTTTGTCTTCTTGTTCTTCTCCATCCCCATCTTTCCCAGATTGATTTTTGTGCCTGTCAACTGGAACATCCCAATCTGGAGTTTCTTTTTCCAAGGCTAAAATGGTTGAATTTCTATCATCCTTTGGACTTTCGTTCTTGGTCACCTCAGTAAAGGTTAGTCTTGGTTCTGGAAAATTTGGGGCATCCCCACCTTCACGCACAAACAACTCATCAACTTTAACATCTGATGAGCAAGTTTCCAACGTCTCAAGCCTGAGTGGAACTGTGCAAATCACTGCCCTATTACTCACCATGATGGAGCTTACATCAATAAGCTTTTCCGAATCTGTCATATTTCCAGTGGAGCCAGCAGAGACCTTGCTGTGAGATTCAGAAACCTCAGGCTTTGAAACAAGGGCTTCATCCAGAACAGCATCTTCATTCTCTTCTACTTCTGCATTACCTTCTTTACCAGATGGGTTTTCATCATTGTCAACTGGAGGGTCAACTACTGGAGTTGCAGCTACAAAAGTAGGCATAGTTGAACATGTTTCATCCTCCAAGCTCTGTTTTTTGGTCACCTCAGACAAGGTCTTATTTGAAACAGTTGGAGCATCCCCAATTTCACTTGCAAAAGACACATCAAATTTAGTCTCAATTGAACAAATCTCAGAAGTAACCTTCTTTGTCAGAGAAGCAACATCATTTGCATCAGCAGTTTGGATTGATTCTAAGGCATGGTCTACGTTGTTTTGACATGCCTGTATTTCAGTAGGCAAAGTTTCCTCCTTTGATTTCAGAGATGCATCAACTTCACTAACTTCTAAGCATACAGAAACTTTTTCCAGCAATCTGGCAGCACAATCATGGGTTGTTGATGAGCTAGCTTCCTTCAGGTTTTCGGCAGAATAATTCAATTGCTCAGTTGATTCTAGAGTCTGACCAGCTAAAACATCAGAACCATGGATTTTACATGCTTGCTCCTGGATAGTACTTTCTAGCTCCTGGCTGTCATTCTCTTGCTCACTTGTCATGGAAATGGCTTTAGTCTCCAATAAATACCCAGATTTATCAGGCAGCTTCTCATTTGATTTTGGATCCTGACCAGCACTGTCATGTGTTGTTGGTGAGCTTGCTGGCATCTTATATTGGGCAGAACAATAAGATCCCTCAGTTGATTTGAGATCCATATCAACTAAAACACCAGAAGTATGAATATTACATGCTTGCTCCTGGACAGAAATTGTCAGTTCTTTCTCTTGCTCACTTCTACTGGCAGTGGCTTGACTCCCCAACAAAACCCCTGATGCATCCTGTAGCTTCTCATTTAATTCTGGATCCTTATCAGCACTGCTTTCTGTTATTGATGAGCTTCTAGGGTGCTTGTTTTGGACAGGATTCTCTGACTGCTCAGTTGATTTCAGATCCGTACTAGCCAAAACATCAGAAGAATGGACTTTACTTGCTTGTTCCTGGATAGCATTTGTCACTTCTTTGGTCTCCTTCTCTTGCTCAGATCTCATGGCAATAGCTTGATTACCCAATGAATCTCCAGACTTATCCTGTGCCTTCTCATTTGATATTGGATCTTCACCAGCAACACTATCTGTTGTGGGCAAGATTCTTGGCTTCTTGTTTTGGGCAGAATACTCCGATTCCTCAGTTGATTTCAGATCCAAGCCTTTAGATGCTTGCTCCTGGATAGCAGTTGTCAGTTCCCGAGTCTCCTCTTGCTCAGTTCTCAGGGCAATGGCTTCATCTCCCAATGAGTCCCCAGATTTATACTGCAACCTCTCATTTGATTTTGGATCCTGACCAGCAATGCCATCTGTTGTTGATGAGATTCTTGGCTTCTTGTTTTGGGCAGAATAGTCTGGTTGCTTAGTTGATTTCAGATCCACACCAGCTAAAACATTAGAAGTAGGGATTTTACATGCTTTGTGCTGGATAGCATTTGCTAGTTCCCGAGAATCCTTCTCTTGCTCACTTCCCACAGCAATTGCTTTACTCCCCAACAAATCCCCCGATTTGCTCTGTACCTTCTCACTTGATTTTGGAACCTGCCCAGCTAAACTATCAGGAGCACCAGGAGGTATTGGACACTGTTTCTTTCCCCTTCGCCGAGGAGCTCCTGCTCCACTCTGAGCCTTCTGACTTTGCCCTTTCACTCGCACAGGAGCAGTAGGACACGGAGGGGTAGATTGAGAACTGGGAGCAACAGAAGGGGAAGGAGGAACTGGCTGAGAACTAGGAGCAATCCCCACACCAAAATGATGCATCGTTCCACTGATAACTTTTACAGCAGAAACTGGAGTAGGACCAGGAGCCACTGGCAAGCTAGAAACTGTTCCACTACTTGCTCCCACTAAGTCCCCAGATTTATTCTGTGATCCCTGATTCGCTGGCTCCTCACCAACTAAGCCACCAGGAACTGCTGGTGGTAACAAAGCCTGTTTCCTTCCTCTACGTCGGGGCGCTTCTGCTCCACTTTGAGTTTTGCGACCTTGTCCTTTAACTTGGGTCACTACAGGGGGGCAAGGGGGGGTAGATTTAGAATCAGAGGCAACAAGATGAAGAGGAGGTGCTGCCTGAGAACTAGGAGCAATTCCTACACCAAAGTGTTGCACGGTTCCACTGATACTTTTTACAGTAGTAGAAGCAGAAACAGAATCAGGGCCAGGAGTTGTTGGAAAGCTAGAAGCTGTTAGAACAGAATCCCCAGTGTTATTATGTGATTGCTCATTCAATTTTGGATCCCCCAACTTATTTTGTGATGGCTCATTCAATTTTGGATCACCCAATTTATTTTGTGATTGCTCATTTAATTTCGGATCCTGACCAGCTAAAGCATCAGGAACAGCAGGTGGTACAGAAGCCTGTTTCTTTCCCCTGCGCCTGGGTCCCTCTCCTCCACTTTGAGCCTTTCGACCTTGTCCCTTAACTTGCACAGGTACAGAAGAATCTGGTACAG
Organism: Vitis riparia; assembly: GCF_004353265.1. Lineage (NCBI taxonomy): Eukaryota > Viridiplantae > Streptophyta > Magnoliopsida > Vitales > Vitaceae > Vitis > Vitis riparia. The sequence continues at coordinate 3,329,033 of NC_048435.1, read as the reverse complement.
TAATGTGAGAGCCAGGAGGAACAGGAGGAAGTGATTGAGGAGGAATAGCAGGGACTCCCACACCAACATTGTGCATGCTCGAACTGGTACCTTTTACAGCTGTGGGACCAGGGAAAGAATGAGGACCAGAAGCCATTGGAAAGCTAGATACATTTCCCTTCTGAGACCCTGTATCCAGTTTCTCAGCTCCTGAAGGTGCTGGATGAACCACTGCAGAAGAGATGTCCAAAGTAGCTCTTTTTGGCCTCCCACGGCCCCGTCTAGATGGTGGAGTTACCTCTTTGCTTTGCTGTGGTGGCGGCTCTACAGAGGGAGCTGACGGAGGTGGTGGAGGGGGAGGAGCAGGAGCAGGAGCAGAAGCAGGAGCAGGAGCAGGAGAAGGAGCAGGAGCAGGAGCAGGAGAAGGAGCAGGAGCAGGAGCAGGAGCAGGAGCAGGAGCAGCAGGAGCAGGAGCAGGAGCAGGAGCAGGTGATTCTGTGTTACTAGTGGCCACCACAGGCCCACTGGAATCAATTGGCAAGTTTGTCTCTACCATTTCTTCCTTCAGTTTGGGAGATTCAGGGGAGTCAACCTGACACAATTTTTCAAATTCTTCCTCTGTCCATTGTTCTTCATAGGAACGCACCTAGGTAAGCAAAAGATTAAAAAAAAAAATTATTAAAAGAAAAAGAAAAAACAGGACAAGACAAGACAAGATCATGCATAGTTGGACAAGTTATAAGTAATGTACACGTTAGAGGAATAAAATGTAATCAACCGACCTCTCTTGCTCGTTTGCCTCTTCCATACTGTTGTGTATCAAGGCCCCCAAGATACTCACCCTTCCGTTTTACACCAACATTAGATATTGCCCCAGCATTTGATTCTTCATATATTTTCATTGCTTGATAGAATACTTTCAAGTCATCATCTGTTACAAGGCGAGAAGGAAGGGGAGGTGTAAGCTCCATTCCCTGTCCAACTAGCTTTTTCCATGTTGCCTGCAGAATTTAGTTTATTTTAGTAATGCACTAGATCAGACAGCAGTCATCTATAAATCCAAAGACATTTATGCCACCCAAAGTGAAAATGAAGCATACCATCTCTGCTTCCTGTCTTTTTTTGTCAATGGATTCAAATATATCAATCTCCGACTCACTGCCAGAATATGAACATTTCAGCTTGACAATAAAAATGCCAAAAGAAAAATAGCTAAAGTATATGGAAATCACAATATTAAACTAAGGAAAACAACAAATCAAAGGCAGAACATGAAGAGCAACAGGTTACGATATTAAATAGCACACATAATTTCAGAGTCAAAAAAGGGAAAAATAAACAAATAAATAAATCTGCAAATACATAGGCTAGCAGTGATAGAAACCTCTAATCCCTATGATCCACTACATCTTAACTTACAAATAATAAAGGGTGACTTAAACTTAGAGGTAAGTATAGCCTTATGCAAACAGCAGAATGGTGAAGTATCATTTCTCTACTTGAATCCAAGTAACTGGGTAAGGATTTTCAATTTTCTTGGTCTAAGTAGCAGAAAAAATAACATTCAAAGGCTAGTATTTGTCTTTTTGAGAATCCAGATATAAAAGAATTCTTGGCACTAGTGAACGACCATTCCCATACTCACAGTATCACATAAATATGGAAAGGAGGGGGAAAAACAAACAAACAAACCCACTAATGAATAAGCCTTCCCATACACACAAGGCAAGTAACACATAAATAGGGGGGGAAAGAAAAAGTGGTACAGCTTCTGCTGTTTCATAATGTCTCAGTGTGAGAAAGCAGTTATATAAATAACATTCAGATGGATGAATAAACATGAAGCTGGAGATGGAACCTACCTGCGGGCTAAGAGATCATTCAGAGCATCATCATCTAAAACAGGCATAGCTTCCTCTTTCTTAGACTCCCGCAGCAACGACTCCAAGTATTCCCTTCTATCTTCTGCACTGAGGTTTTATTACAGAAAAATCCTTCAGTAGAACTAAAAGGTGTATCAGAAAATTTTGGAAATTTTAGCAGGAAACATTAATTTAACAAGAATACTGATGTACCTTGTATTGTTATCAAAGAAACCAGCAGTGATACTCTGATTAGCAACTCCCAGTTTATGTTCAGCTGAAGCCCTGACTTGTTCTTCCACGGTTTGGACCTTATTGCAATAAAAGTAGTTCAATATAATTCAATGAACACAGATGAAGAACAATATATCACATCATACCAAAAACTTTCAAATTCAGTGATTTCTTTAACAATAAAACCAGTGAGAAGGTTTACAAACATCCCATGTAATGTATGTACCAGTATAGCATCAAAACATTATATTTCTATTTCCTGTGAATTGCTATGGCTGGGAATGCATCCAATTGGGTTTTTTGTTTCCCTTCTCAGTGAAGGGAAGAAAATGGAAGTTGAAAGATAAATTAGAATACAAGAAAGGGGCTGACGAGATTTGGGAAATAAATACAGGAATGGCATATGAATACAATACAAGAATCAAAAGCACAATGGAAATTAGAATTAAGGATGAATTATTCAAAAAATAATATTACAAGCTGAACAAGAGCTCAGTAGTGAAAGAACTATGAGGTAGGCAATATATGAAATCAACATAACTGAATAAAAACTTCATTCTAGGAGATTTTCCACAATCATGAGTTCAGGAGATATTATATTTACAACAGTTAAAGAAAATGACAACAAAAAAGATCAATCATAATATCCCTACAATAAGAAAGCATTTGTACTCATAAAGCATGAAAACAACCTAAATATTACACACAAAAGCACAATGTAAGACACCCACATATCTATTTCCTGGAAGGCCAGAGGATGTTCTGCCACTTCAATGGTCCCACAATACATTTGTCAGTTGGTTTACAAGCCAAAAAGATGACAGCAATTTAATCTATTTTCGTTTTTCTATAGGAACATGACAAATGGAAAAGAAAGAAAGCTGGAATCTACACATTAATCTCTATGAAATATGCAAAGAGGAACCAACATTGTGTCCCACAAGGATCTCTCTGAACCCCTCAGCTGCCAATTTTGGAAGAAAAATGTTTGCTACTAAATACTAATCCAAGCATATCACATGAAAACAGATACCCAGCCAGCAATTAGAAAAATACAGCCCAAACTGTCAAAAGAAGTGAAAAAACAAAATAATATTTTTTACAAATACCCCATGCATAATCATTCCTAAATCAAGAAGATACTTATCCTACAACATAAACCCTAGAAATGTACTCACTGTTTCTAATCGAAGGACAAGAACATCCCTCTTTTGGCCAATTCTATGGGCCCTTGCCTGAGCTTGCAGATCAACCTGAGAGAGAACCAAAATGAAAATCACACTTAGGAACAACAAAAATATAATTTCAACTTCACAGACAATTCTTCAAGGGCATCTAGTTTCTGTATTTGCCTGAGGATTCCAGTCAGTGTCAAATATGATCACTGTATCAGCAGCCTGAAGATTCACTCCAACGCCTCCAGCACGGATGCTAACACAATATGTACAAATGTCAGTACTTTTGAAACTGATCAATCATAAATACATGTGTGTGCATACTCTTGTTTCTTCTTATTCTTATTTTTTTTCCCCAGATTAAAAACAGAGAAATTTTAATGAGGAAAACCCAATAAAAAGGAGGAGATTGCCTTAATGCAACAACAGCTAAGAGCACAATGTGTAAGAGCCCAGATATGGATTCACCTCAAGGAGTTCAAGCGAACAGACAGCCAATCAGTGAAATTAACTGTGAGAAGTACCATCAAATTCTTTCCAAACAGATCTCATAAAGGAAAACGTTACCCTCACTCCCAGGAGATCTGTATCTTCCTAAAAATCATGATTCCTATCATTCCAGATCACCCAAATAGTGTCCAGAAACATGTAGTCCAAAACACCAAAGAATTCATACCCACACTAGCAAACAAATCATAATGTCTGACCAAGAAAAACAAAAGAGAAGCCACAGAGGTCAATTCTTATTCTTATAAGACTAAATGTACAGATGGCTTAATCTAAGGGACCAAGGGGGATCAGGGATTATCTCCCACATGCCCTGCATTCTGTACAGAAAATTTAAGGAAGGCCATCACTCCCCAGAAGTGAGCTGACCAAGGCACAGAGATGAAACATGGTGTTCAACTCTTTGGCAATTTATCCTATGCCTAGTGCTAATTGTGAAGGCAAGCATATATAAAAGTTTGTTGGTCATTTAACAGTTTGTCAACATGAGGCCCCAAGAACATATATGTTTTGGCGAAAGTTTAGAGAGATAAACCAAACAAAGCATCTATTGACAGATAACTTGCATACATTCAGCCAATGACGATCCAAAGAATGCTGTGCCCACTCATGGGATTATTTGATTATCTTGACTAGGTTACAACAATATAGGCTCATTATGGCAGCAATGGCACGCCTGTAAGCTACAGAGGCCAGTGCCTAGCCCAGTTCAACCTACTAGGAAAGGAGTATTGCTATAGTGCAATACATGATTCACATGGTAGCCCACTGTCCAGGCCATTTCACCTTAAGACAGCTGTACTACAATACATGATTCATGTTGAAGCACTGGCAACACGGTGTCATGCCTAAAAGCATGCAACTACCTCTTCTGTTTTATACAGATGCCAACAAAGCAAATGGCTATATTGCCCCAAAACATCAACCTGTCAAGACACTGATTCTACTGCACTCTCATATGGATAACCACATTCACTACAGTCTACCTCCACCAATAGACCACAGATAAAGAAGTTGAGAACTCATTAATCATCCAGCACTAGAAAGTATTGAGTTTATCACTATATATTACGCGATGAATTACCTGAGCAAAAAAATAAAATATGGAGAATCTGGCTGGTTGAACTGCTCAATGAGGGCTCCACGATCACCCCCAGATGTATGTCCGTCCAATCGAAGGTATCGATACTGTTTCCAGTGCAGATATTCCTCCATGACGTCAAGCAGCCTAGTCATTGTGGAAAAGAAAAGAACCTGCCAAGTTCCACATATAAGCGGTAATTAAAATATCAATTCATGGTATTAAGATTTCATATTTATGGGAATAGTTCAACGAGAAGCATGACCAATAAGGTACTTGAAAAGACAAAAGCTCTGAACATGAAAAGTTATTATTCATGCTTTTTGTGCAAAATGACTTGTTAAAAGGAAAGGTGAAATGACAAAATAGCATATCATCCTCTATGGCATCACAAATCTCAAACTGCATGATGTTGAGAGGATAAGGAAAATAGCAAGACCATTAATACTTCTTTTTCTTTCCTTTTAAATTAGCATTTTTTTTATGCTCAAATCCCAACCCGCACCCCCCCACCCAAAAAAAAAAAAAAAGATCCAACACCAAGCCTCCAGCAAAGGGAGAAAGAGAAACTCAGTTACTATAATATATATCTGTAATTTCATCTAGATGCCAGATGCAGATGTGTAAGGAACAAATAATTCTTTCCAGCATTAGTGTATGGAAACAAACACCATTATGAATGAGTATAATATCAATTCCTTGGGCTCCATGAAAATTAGACACAGTGGAAATGCATACAAGTGTTACCATACCCGATGATCGGTTGCTTTTAGTTTGGGAAGTAATCGATCTAACATCTCAAGCTTCCCACAAAGTCTCACAACAGGTGGCAGAAAATGTTTAGGGATTAAATTGTCAACCTACAAAAGGAGAATCATGATGTTAACATTCCAAGAGACAGGGAAGTATCAGTTACCCTTACAGATGGAAACAGAAACTCTGTAACCCTCTTCTTGGTTCTCATAAACAATGAAGGAAAGGAAAAAAAATTCAAGGGACAGGAAGATTTCTTTTCGTATTTTTCTTTTCTTTCTCTTTCCATCCAAGAATCAAACATAGCATAAAGGAACATGGAAAGTGCATGCCTCATCTGCATGAAGCTGGCTAAGGTAAGGGTGATTGCATATATTACGTAGCTCCATAACAGAGTTGTGCACCGACCGAGCCTGATGAGATAGTGAGGTTATGGTTAGAGCACATGAAGGTAAATTTTGCAGATTATAAACACACTCATCAAATATTAATTCAAGACAGTTCTTCCATTGAAATCCAAATGATAAACTGAGAATGAATGCACAAGGAAACCTTTGAACTTCCAATTGAGCCCAGGTTTTCTTCTACCCTCTTGATCAAAAGTTTCTGATATGCAGAAGCTTCGCACCTTACAAGTCTTTCAATCTTTTCAGGTAATTCATTTTCAACCTACAAAAAACAGTAATTACAAAAGCAAAAATATCAATATAAAACAACTCACAAAATTTTATTTATCACATAAAACATGGAATAAAAAATCATGTAAAGCCATCAGTATGTGATAAATATTATGTGGCCTCATGCAGTGGATAAGGGATAAAAAAATTCACATAGTCCACCTCCATTGGATTTGGTTGAGTTAAACTTCGATGGGAGTGCTCTAGGTAACACTCGCCAGCTGGGAATTGGAGATGTGATTAGGAATCACATGGTGCAATATTGAAAGCCTTCTCTAAAATCGGCTACAGAGAGTTCAGTTTAAGGCAGAGATCTTAGCTCTTTTGGAGGGCTTATTCCAAGCCAAGGCTTTGGATCTTTCCAGTTTTTTGGTGGAAGAAGATTCTGTTGTAGTGATCTTATGGGTGTCTAAGTTGGGCAGAAGTCCTTGGAAGTACAACATATGGCATCCTTCAAATCCTAGATCAAGCTAGCAACTTGGATTGTTCCTTCTCTTGGTCCCCTCGTTCAGCCAACAAGATTGTTGATCATATAGGTAAATGTGGAGCAAGTAAATGGCTTCATTTGTGGGGGGGTTTTTTTACCCTCTTGAGTTGTACATTATTGCAGATTTTGCAGATGTTCTTGTTTCATACTTGTTTAGTATAGCTATTTGGCTGCTCTTGTTAGGTTTTTCCTTCTTTTTTTTCCTAGTTATTCTTTGTATTTTGGGAGGACTTTTCATCATTCACTTCTACTTAAAATTCATATCAATGAATCATTTTTTAAAGATTAAAAGAAAAAGGGAAAATGAATGCAATACATATCAGAAGCTCAGTCCCATCCAGAAAGATAACTCTAGAGACCAATTTAAATCAACTAAGATACCGACCTTACACAACATTCTTTTTTTGGCAAAAATTATAAATTCACATAATCAAAATTCCAACTTCTCATAAATGTAACAAGGATAAAGAAAAAACGATAATAAAAAAGCTTTCAGAATTTCACTGGGCCCTCTCAGAACAAAAATGAACTGAAAGAAATTTCCCAAGAGTGGTTGAAGCGCACAATTTTGGTATCCAGAAAAGGTAAAGAACAAAACAACACCAAAAAGCCCCAACCCAAATTCCTTGGGATTAACTGTAAAAGATTGACCATCAATCACCAATCTGACCATCTGCTTATGTATTAAAGGTGTTCACAACAAGATTACACAACTATCAAAAAGGCAAAGAGTTCAGACAGAATAAATCATAATAATTCAGATCCACTCTCCCCTGATCCCCTCAAATGCGACCAGCTTAACAAATAAGTCGGCATTTTTTTTTAATGGGAATTTTATTAATCAAATATGCGATTATAAAATATAGAATTCTAAAATGAGCATGCAAATCCAGAAATAGAGCAACAGCATCAATTCCATTGTGAAGATTCTATGATATGATCCAGCAATTGGGAATTTATGCCAGAAGTTTAACTATCTAGTTAAAAACCAAACATATTTACCGATCAACATTCAGTAAATTCCTGAATTTAAATTATGCCCAATTTTTTTATAAGTAATATTTTTTTTTTATGGATGAATTAAAACCTGAGACCTCATGTCTATCCCTGAACCTTCCACCTGAGCCAGGCCCCAGGGACAAACATTAATCAAACTAGAAAAAATGTTTACCAATCAATTTTTGCAGTAAATCTTTCAAGAATAACAGTTACAAGAGATGGGAAACAAGATTATTATGCAGTATCAATATATACCGAATATGTTAATGGAGTCTGTAAATACTTGTAAAAAGAAACATTTCTGTAATATGCTTGAACTATCATGTTAATGACCTTGTGTTTCAGCCTCCGAAGTACAAATGGTCGAAGAACTTGGTGAAGGCGGTTGATGATCAAAAGATTCTCCTCCTCGGACAGCAAGGCCTGCTCATGACAAGCAGAACCAATAATGTGAAAGTTTCATAATCTGATATGATTCAAATAAGAAAAAGGCGTGAAAATATTAATATCTAAAAAGCTCAACAATTTCAAGGCTTACTTCATCAGGTGAATTGTCACCATTACTTTCAAATGGTTTGTTGAACCATTGAGAAAAATCCTCTGATGAGTTAAAGATATTTGGCAACAAGAAGTTAAGCAGTGCCCACAGTTCCTCAAGATTGTTCTAGACAAAAGAGAATAACAGAATTGAGTCAGTGAATCACATCAAAATCAAGAAGCAAAAAGGAAGGCAGTAAACAAGCAGGAAGGTACAACCCCACATAAGGAGCAAGAAAGTCGATATCTAATAGATTGATAGAAAAAAAAAAGTGTAAGAAAAATAATCGATAAACCAAAGGAATCACGCATGCTTTTGTGCACCCTTTCATTAGCCACTGTTAATATATTTGATCTTTACCTATTAAAAAAAAATCGATAACTAAAGGAATGAGAAAAGGAAAATCAACAACCTGAAGTGGTGTTCCAGTTAACAACAATCTATGAGAGCTCTGATAATGCTTCAAATCAGCATTCAACTTGCAAGAAGCATTCTTTATCCGATGTCCTTCATCAATTACAATATAATGCCAATGTATTTTGCTTAATTTTGGCCTATCATGCTTGTTCATCAAATACTCATATGTGGTCAGGAGGACATTAAATTTTTGATGAACAATTCTTTCCCTGCCATGACAAAATAACAAGTACAGTTATGCATCCCATGACAAGGAAATATAATAAAGATAAATTTACATTCAAATGCCATTACTTGAACAGCTTGCGTCGCTCCTCCGGAGGCCCAGAATAGACAATTTTGTTTACACTAGGGGCCCAAAAGTTGATTTCTGACTCCCATCCAGATAGAACTGAAGATGGTACCACCACCAGAAAAGGTCCTCTGTCATTTTTCGTTTCCATTAGGTAACAAATTAGCGCAATAACCTACACAAGCACATGTTATCAGGTTTTCACAAATTTATATTCCAACCTTTGCAACAACAAAATTAGAAGTTTCCATCATGAAGAGTAGTATAGCATACTCAAACCAAAAAAAATACCTGAACAGTTTTACCAAGGCCCATTTCATCAGCAAGAATCCCATTCAGATGATTATTGTATAGCGAAACCAACCACCGTAGGCCATTCATTTGATACCTGAATATCAATAAAGTCGATTACAAACAAACTCAAACCAACCCCTGACAGCTAAAGGCTTTCTTATTAATACACCTCACAAGATTTAAAGGAATATTATCAATAAACAAATTAAAAAGGCAAATATCAATCAATTCTTCAAAAATAATAATAACACCATCACTAAGAACAGAAAATACATGAACAAAGCATTAATTCCAACTGCTCAGAGAAGGCTTAAAAAGGATCATGAGAAATCTGCAGGAAAGGAATCCATAAATTGTTAGGAAAATGCACATCCCACTTACTCCCTTAATTTTCCACCCTGAAGGCAGGTTGGCTGCTCAGCAATGCTCTCCTTTATACTGCAGAAAACAAAATTGTGTAAATATCATTTGAATGTAGATCTTAAAAATATTAAGAAAAGGAATTGTGAATGTAGGACAACAAATGCTTTTAAAAGAAAAAATGAAAACTGAGGAGGAGAAAGAAGGCTAACTTCAGCTAACACTAAAAAATAATCACAAAACTACCCAATCTTGAGCTACAAACAATATGACACAAAACTAAAGAAAACATAAAAGTGAAGAAATACCTATGAGCCATTAGATAGTACTTTTCATTGCTTTCCAGATAATGCTGCAAGCAGATTCACAATAGAAAATGAGAAATGAATATAAAAATGAACCCAAAGTGACAAAGAAAATTGAAATAAACTATGGCACAAAGGGCAAACTCACCTTTGCCTGATCACTTTCATCTTCATTGTCAACAGCAGTTTCATTCTTCTCAACAACATTTGCAGTTCGGTTCTCATCCATATCAACCTCAAAGTGTCTTGTCATAGACTTGGCCTCCTGTAGTTTGGATCCAAGCTTTTGAAGATATTTTTCAGTCTCTTTGAGCAGTTGCTTGACGCGATCAGATTTTGCATCCTACTCAATCATAAAAACTGTTACTGGAAGGAAAAAACAAAAAAAAAAAGTACAAGATCTTGAAATCAATAAAATCTACAAAAACAGACCATACCTGAACCATTCGCAGATAGCCCTCCACATCATTGATCTTCAATAGATTAATCTTCTCACGCTGGATTCTATCTATCTTCTCACGATGTATCCTCTCCTTTCTTTTGTGAAATTCCTTTACATATTTACTGAAACTCTTCCACCTTTCTCTCTTAAATTTAAACACATCGTCCAGTCTTTCCCTAAAGTTACAGCAATCAAGCAAGTCAGAAAACAAAACCAATAAATAAATCTCGAAAGCAAACCCATAGAAAAATATAATGGAGATCTACTAAAATGAAGATGAAATGTTAAATGTAATGATATGAATTGAACAAAGAAAGCACTACATACTTATGAACTTCTATTTCGCTGAAGAACTCCTTCTGTCTCTCCCGAATTCTCTTTTGTCGCTCTTCCTTCATTTTCTGCTCAAACTTTTCAAGTTGTTTTATCCTTCTACCATGTCTATGTTTCTTAAAAGATTTCAAGCGATCCAATTCAATTGCTATTGGTTTGAAAAAATCATTCAGAAAATCACTGCCCAAAGAAAGTGAACAGTGTCAGAAGTTAAGAATAAAATAGTAATAATAACAACAACTAAAGCAAAGTAACATAAAAGACTAGGTCCAACAAGTCATGAAATCAAAGGCTAATATTTATCTGATAATTCTAAGAACAAAACTTGGAAGCTCCCATCTGAAGAAAAACCAGGGAGTCGAATTACCGCCTGAGACGACGCTGAAGTGCTAACAGTTGAAGCTTTTTCAATTCAATAACACTTTTGGTTTTTGCAGAAATATCTTCAGATGAACTGACAGTACCCTGCATACCATGAGGCAAAAACAATGCACATGTAACACGATATATGGAAAATACCACCCCCAAAACCATGCATCCTTTTCAATAGTAGAAATAATTTAGGACATAAAAGAGGGCAAGAAACCTGTGATCTGGGAATGGCAAACTATTAGTGTAAGTCATAAAGCATGTAATTAAAATTATGTGAAAAAGTAAATGCCAAAGGATCAGGCATATAAATCTGGCCAGCCAAAGGGTCAAACATATAAATGAGGTCAACCCATTTCTGTCTCTACCTTCAAATTTAAGCACTGAGCACACAATTCATTTTTTTTCCTACTAAAAAACAAGAGAAGTATTATATAAAATTATAAATAAAGAAAAAGAATAAACTAGGGAGGATGAGAAAGCCTTCCAATGGAAGATATACAAAATAAAACCATATATGGCTAAAAAATGAATCTTCATTCCATTGATAGGACACAGACAAACTCCAAGTGACACGCATTAAGAGAATTGTGAGGTGATACAAAGTCCCCCAAGCGTCTTTCAGTGATGTCATCTTGTCCTCAAATACTATGGCATTCCTCTTAAGACATACCTCTTAAGACATAATTCACAAGAATAGCCGGTCCCCACAGAGAAAACTCCCTTCTCCTCCCAAACCCTAGGAAATAGATAACCAACATATATGGATGTCTCTTAGAGCAATCCATGCAATTCCTGCCCATGAGAACAACCTCCACTGTAACTACAGTGCAAAGCCGTGATGAAGAGAGGAATGGTAGGCAGTTAGGAGTTAGGACCAATGGCTTTATGGAGCTTCCAACTAAAATCAAAGGACTTCCAGGGGAATTGACTTCCACATATTTGTTAACACACACCCTAGCCCAATTCACAAAAAGGCAAACAGAATAAATATATTAAAGGCACTTGTGAAGGTGAACCAAAGTACACAACCAATAACAAACACCCCATCAAGACAAACCTAACCAGTCTATAAAATTACCATGATTATGAAGCCTCTATTAGCACACACCCTCACCCATAACAAAAGATTACAAACAAAGGAGAAAACAAATCAATAAACAGACATTTCTTTGCTCTCTTAAGATCTTCAATTCCTCTCCTTCCATAAAGTCTAAAAAATACACAACGGGATAACCCTTTTTTTTTTTTTGATAAGTAAACAAGATATGCATTAGAAAAGGCTAAACGCCACAAAGCATACAGGGAGTATACAAGACGGCTACAGCCTCAAAAAGAGAAAAAGGACCAAAAAAAACTACCTCCCCTTAAGTGGAAGCTATCCACTCCAAAAATCCTATAAGGGAGAAAGACTCCTCACCTAAATACACTTTGGCCCAATTCCACAAGTTACAGACAAAAGAATTCTTTAATTTCTGAATATTCAACGCACCCCCCCCCTAAAGGCTAACCTATTCCTCTCCTTCCAAACCGTCCAAAAAATACATAACGGAATGGATTTCCAGATCTTTTTCCTTTTCTTCCCTACAAATGAACCCCTCCAGGAGATTAAAGTCTCCTTTATAGTTTCTGGGAGGACCCACTTAACATCTATCAACCCAAAAATAATATCCCATAGGGCTCTAGTCACTATACAATGTAAAAGAATATGATTTACATTCTCTTCTTCACAACCACACAAAAAGCAACAATTTGGGAGTTGCACCCCTCTTATCTGGAGTCTGTCCAGAGTGAGCACCTTCCCCCACGTAGCCTCCCAAGCAAAAAAACAGACTTTAGTTGGCACCCTATCCACCCATATTCTCCTTGCGGGAAATACTGTGGCATTAGGCTTGTCTAGCAGCCTGTAAGCTTCTTTGACCCTGAAAAGACCATTTCTTCCCTGCCTCCACATAACTGAATCATCCTCCAGGGAAGGCCTATGACCCCTCAAAGTATGAAGCAGCTCCCCAACCATATCCAACTCCCAATCATTGAAGTCCCCCACAAAAACAAGATTCCAATCTCCTTGGCCCAAATCTTGGTCCCACATCTCCTCAATTGTTGCATCCCTATGCGCGGCAATGACAAAAAGATGATTGAAGCATTGGGACAGCGGAGTGTCAGTGCACCAACTATCTTTCCAAATTTGATTTTGGAACCCTTCCCAACTAGAAAAGCCAAATTTTCCCAGCACCATTCAGATTCTTTCATAATCTCCTTCCAAACCCCTACTCCAGCCACCCCACTAGCCTTCTTTGACCTCCAACCATAATCCTCTTGCCCATATTTCGTAGTGATCACTTGTTTCCAAAGGTCATCCTTTTCACAAGCAAACCTCCAAATCCACTTGCCCAGCAAGGCTCTATTCAAAGTGGCTATTCTCCTTAATCCTAGCCCTCCCTTGTGTTTTTCTGTACAGACCGCATCCCATTTAACTAAGTGAACTTTTCCCTCCAAGTTTCCTCCCCCCCATAGGAAATCTCTTTGGGTTTTCTCCACTCTTTTAGCAACAGACTTGGGCATTCGGAAAATAGACATTTGGTAAATTGGCATGCTAGCCAAGGTGCTTTTTATAAGAGTGATCCTCCCCCCTTTGGAGATGTACTGTCTTTTCCAAAGCATAAGTCTCCTCCTGACCCTCTCTTCCACTCCATCCCACATAGAAGTAGCCCTATTGGGGACCCCTAAGGGGAGACCCAAATAATGAGAGGGCAGAGACCCCACCCTGCACTCTAACTCAGCTGTCATCTCAAGAATCTCCTCCACTTCTCCAACTGGAATGATTTCGTTTTTGGCTAGATTAATTCGAAGACCCGAAGCCGCTTCAAACCAAAAGAGAATCCAGCTTAGATGAGAAATTTGCTCTTTGCTCGCCTCATAAAACACAATTGTGTCATCAGCAAAAAATAGGTGGGAGATATTCAAGGAAGTTCTACTACCACCCCGAATGTTGCATCCTGAAAGATATCCCCCCTCCACCGCTCTCCTGATAAGGACGTCGAGAACCTCCATTCCCATAACAAAGAGGTAAGGGGATAGAGGATCCCCTTGACGAAGCCCTCTAGTGCTAGGAAAAAACCCAGCTGGCACTCCATTTACCAAAATAGAGAACTTAGCAGAAGACACGCAGCTCCACATCCATCCCACCCACTTGGTCCCAAAGCCCATTTCTTGAAGGACCTTCATTAAGAAATTCCAATTGATGCTGTCATAAGCTTTTTCTATATCCAATTTGCAAATAAGGCCCTTTTCTTTTCTCTTCTGCCACGAATCTATCACCTCATTAGCAATTAAAGACGCATCTAGAATTTGTCTTCCCATTACAAAGGCATTCTGAGCAATGGAGACCACCTTACCAATCACTTTTTTGAGCCTATTAGCTAAGACTTTAGCCAAAAGTTTATAGAGCCCCCCCAACAGGCTGATAGGTCTAAAGTCTCCAAGATCCTCAGCCCCGCTTTTCTTAGGTATCAACACCAAGAAAGTGTTGTTAAGGCTCCTAACAAAGGAATTATGCTCATGAAATTCTTTAAACATCTCCATGATCTCCTTTTTGGTAAAATCCCATGCATTTTGCCAAAAGGATACAGTAAAACCATCCAGGCTAGGGGCTTTATCCCCATTCATCTCCATCAGCGCCGAATAAATCTCAATCTCTGCAAATGGGATTTCCAAACTCTCTGCTTCTTGCTAGCTGATGCAACCCACCCGAATTCTACCAATATCCGCCTGCCAAACCATATCTTCATAAAGCATCTGCTGAAACAAATTCACAATTCCTTCTCTCACCTCCTGCTCCTCTACTAGCCACTCCCCATTAACCTTAATTCTGTCCATAACGTTGTTTCTTCGATGAGCACTTGCCATTCTATGGAAGAACCCCGTGTTTCTATCCCCCTCCCTTAACCAAATCTCCCTTGAGTGCTGTCTCCAATGGGCTTCCTCCAACATGACCCATTTCTTAAAGGAGTCTTTAGCTTCCTTTTTTAATTCAGCTTCCTCCACAATCAAGATTCTCTCACTTTTCACCCGATCCCAAAAATCTATTTGTTGTAAGGCTGAAGCTTTATTAGTTTCCAGCCTCCCAAAAACCTCTTTGTTCCACACTTTCAGCTTCTTTTTAATTTCCTTCATTTTAACAGCCAATCTATAGCTAGCGCTGCCCCTGACTTCAATTCCCTGCCACCAGGTTCTAACAATGTCTTTAAACCCCTCAACCTTAAGCCACATATTTTCGAATCTAAACGGGGTTGGACCTCTTCTTATTCCACCCCCCTCTAACACGATTGGAAAATGATCAGAAATTGGCCGAGACAACCTGCTCTGAGTGACTCCACTAAACTGATCTAACCAGCTATAGGAAACTAAAAATCTGTCTAGTCTTGCCCACGCCTGATTATTAAGCCCCCCATTCCATGTGAACTCTCCCCCCTGAAGGGGCAGGTCCACCAGCTCTAGATCATCCACAGTCTCTGCAAATCTCCGCATGGCTGAGCTGATTCTTCTTTGGCTGCTCCTTTCTTGTTGAAACAGAGTGATATTAAAATCCCCACCGAGACACCAGGGATCATCCCAAAGGCCTCTTATTGCCCCAAGTTCTTCCCACATACCCTCCCTTTCCACTTTGGTAAAAGGACCATACACTCCCGTAAAAACCCAAGTAGCCCCATTTTCTATAGTCTTGAATCTACAAGACAAAGAGAAAGGACCCTCCTCCCAATCCAAAATATCCAAAACCCTCTTGTCCCAGCATATCAAAATGCCACCCGCAGCCCCCTCCGCATTTAGGGCTCTCCACTCTATAAATCTCCCCGAGCCCAGACTTCTCACAATACCCTCCGACATCTCCTGAATCTTGGTTTCCTGAATACACATTAGGTCCTCTGATTCCTTATATAGTTCTTAATAATTTTCCTCTTAGAGTTGTCATTAGCTCCCCTCACATTCCAAATTATAATCTTCAGCTTCATTGGGCAACTATCAACTGATTCCCTTTGCCCTGTGAAGGACCTTTCTGCTTATTCCCCCCCTCATAATTGACAGAGCATTCCAGCCTCTTTAGTTCCCTTTCAAACTTGGACTTCTCCAAAAGTTCTTTGTTGTGAATCTTTTCCCGCCTCTTTCTGATTTTAATCAGAAAATTCAATATCTCCTTTTCCAGCCCCTCCGTAGAAAATCCCAGGAATTGGCTAAATTTTGCTAAACTACAGTCCTCCCATAGGTCCTCTTTCTCATTTTCGGTATCTTGAGAACCAGAGTCACCAGTATTCCCCTCCTTGCCCCTAACCTTGTCTCTGTTTTTGTTGGCCTCTCCCAGCTTCCAGGATCCATTTTCATTCTCAACGTTCCCCTCATAGACTGTTAACCATGTTGACTTGTCCCCCCATAATTCCTCCTCAATTCCCCCTGGGCGATCGAAAGACTCCCCCTCCGGAGCTCGATCAGAATTAGAAGAGAGAAGAAGAGGTGTCCCCATAACCCGTTTTCCTTTAGGATGGGAAATCAGTGCATACCTTTTAGCTTCCTCTTCCAGTGCTCGGTCAGTCATCGAAAAACCATCATCCCTCTGTTCCCTTCTAAACTCCTCTGGCACCCAGCTCGACAAAGGATCCTCTGAGATGGGTCCTTTTCTGGAGAAAAATCGGCCCAAAAAACAACCTTCTCTAGGGGAACAGTTGGGCCCTCCCTTTCCAGGCCTTCCACCTCAACTAAAGAATGGCAGCCCAGTTCAGCAGCCCAACTACTAGACGATGGGCCTGCCTCTGAATCACCAGCCCAACACGGGATAACCCTTAAAGCCTTCTTCCTTTTTTTACCCACAAAAAAACCATGCCACCTTAACAAAGTCTATTTTACCGACCAAGGCATCACTCACTCTACCCCAAACAAAGAGAATACCAAACTCCATAAGTCTCGAGCTTTGGCACAATGAAGGAGAATGTGGTTTAATTGTCTCTTCCTCCTCCATACAAAGAAAACAGTGGCTCACCAAGTGCCATCCTCTTCTCTACAATTGATCCGACATCAAAACCTATCAAAAAACCATGGTAACCCATTTGTACCCAGGTGTCATTCCCATCTAGATTATATAAGAGTATTAATAACTCCTCTTCACTGAAAAAGCCCTCTAACACCACCATATATGCCACATTAAAATGTCTAAACCTCATCCTTTATATGTTAGGACACCTAATACCAAGATTCAAGTATACACATGAAAAAAAGGCAAGGATCCCTCCATTCATTTTAGATGTACAGAAAAGCCAAATTTGTCCACCCTTAAGCAACTAGTGAATTTTGCCTAAAGCCTCCTTTAGTGCCTACAATTAACTACCTAAAATATAACCTAGGAGGTCCTCCAACCCCATAGCCATTCCATTAACTCAAGATCAAGTCTCCAAATCTCTCTTCCCTTCACCATATATTATCTTATAACTAGAATATGCACTTTCCACTCCTCAAACCACCACTATTGAGTAGACTTGAGGAGAATCAATCACTAACCTCAGGAAAATGTTAAATACATTAGAAAAGTACTCTTCCCAATCCACCAAATCAGAACAAGATTTGGTCCTAAACTAATAACCCTGGCACCCAATCGAAAGAATATCCACAAGATTGGCTCATCAATAAACTCACCAACCTCCATTAGTCCATCTCTCATGAGGAAAATGGACCGCATTAAAACCCCTTCTCCTGCACCAAAGATCCTCTCACAACCCGTAAATGACACCCCAACTCCTCCCAAAAAGCTCTTCTTCCATAACTCAAAATTAAGTCACTCTTATAATTACTAAAACAAAAAGAAAGAAAAAAGCCACCCACCTTATCTCCAATAACTCCAGCATTCAATCCTAAAATATCATGAATCCACCAATAGGCCAACTAGCATTAGTAGCACCTCATTCAAAGAACTGAGACACACCTAAGCTTTTAATTCAAAGATCACAAACTTGGTGTAGAGGGATAAGGTAGGAACAAACAACAAGAAGAGCACTAAAATCACTTTACCAAAAAAAACCACAAAGGGAAATTTCCACAAGTTAGAAAAAAACCTAGCTGCATATTCTTGTGACTTTCCCCCCTTTTTTTTTAATCAAAACCCAAAATGATCTTTTCCATTAATTGAAAGGGTCAAGAAGAACGAGACACAATGTACAACTTAGAACAAGACAAGGAAATGAACTCCCTAACAAGGAACCATATAGAAAAATAACCAAGAGAAGTTACAACAATTGAAGCACTGCTTGAACAACCATTGAGTAGTTTCAAGGAGGCACGTAATCTCCAACAAAAGAGACCCACCGCTTTGCTCCTCTTTTAGCTAGCCTATCTACCACCTAATTGGCTAAGCGAGGAACGCAACAAATAAAGCATCCCAAACTCTATAAACATATTGAATATTTAGCACAATCACCTATCAGATCGCCATGAACCTCTTTCCTTTTTAGTCACCCAATAACATTCCATTTTATCTTGGAATGTTAAGAGGATTGCATGACCCAAATAAAAGATGGTCATTCAGTCAACGATGAGAAAACATAAGCCAAATTTGGTGTGTTTTCTAGAGACAAAAATAAAAGAGATGTCCGATAGGTTTGTTAGAAGCTTGGGGGTTGGTAGGAACTTGGGAGGATCTTGTTTCAGGGGCAAAGCAAATTATTTTGCCAAGACCGGTTTCTGATCACTGCCCCATTTTGTTAGATTGTGGAGGGGTGAGATAAGGTAAAAGCTCTTTTACGTTTGAAAACATGTGGCTAAGAGTGAAAGGTTTCACGGATAAAATTAAAAAGTGGTGGCAAGACTTACAATTTTAAGGGAAAACCGACCTTTGTGCTAGTTAAGAAGTTACAGGCTTTGAAATGCAGCTTGAAGAAATGGAACAAAGAGGTCCTTGCCATAGTTCTGAAAGGCGCGCCTAGGCTCGGGGCGGCGCGACGCCACCCTCCGGCGCCGCTTAAGCGCGCAAGGCGCGAGGCGGTCGCCCAAGTCGCCTCCGACGGCCCGACCAGGTACGCCCTTCTCCTCCAGTCGAGTTGCAGAGACGCGGCCAGCGGCGCCAGCCCTAATTTTTTTAATTTTTTTTTCTGGGCCCAAAACGACGTCGTTTTGGACCCTGTTCTTTAAAAAAAAAAAAACAGGCCAAAACGACGCCGTTTTGGCCTGTTCCTTCCATCCAACCCCCTTTTCTGGTCTTTCTACCACTGCCATTCTTTGCCCTAGCCTCTTCCGTGCTGGAGAAGTGAAGAAGAAGAAGAAAAAGAAGAAGAAAAATAGGGGGAAAATAGGAGAAAAATAAAGGGGAAATAGGGTGCGCCTCACTTCACTAAAGCCCGCTCCTTAGATGCGCCTTGCGCCTCAGGCTCCAGGACTACTTTGCGCCTTGAGCCTTTTAAAACTATGGTCCTTGCTAATGTGTCAGCTAGGAAGGATGTTGCCTTGGAGCAATTAAACCATTTGGATAGTTTAGAAAGGCTAAGACCTCTCTCAGAGGAAGACAAGAGAAGTCAGCAGACAGCAAGAGATAAATACAATCACTTCGCCATCCTTGAAGAAACTTCTTGGAGGCAGAAATCAAGGGCTCTATGGTTGAAGGAAGGAGACAATAATACAAAATTCTTTCATCGCATGGCTAATACATGGAGAAGGGGAAATTTTATCAATAGCCTCACGGTCAGGAGTGTACGGCTAACAGAAGAAGAGGAGCTTAAAGAGGGGATTGGGTCCTACTTCAAATCCATGTTTGAAGAAACTCAAGTGAGAAGAACTGTTGTGGTTTTAAGGCTTTTTAGAAATCTTGACTCCTTGGATAATGAGACCTTGAAGGGGCGGTTTTCAGAGAAAGAGGTAATTAATGCTCTCTCAAATTTTGGGGGTGACACAGCGCCAGGGCAGGATGGTTTTTCGCTAACTTTCTAGAAGTTCTGTTAGTGTATAGTTTAGGGGAAGTGATGTAGGTTTGAGGAACTCTATTCGCAAAATGTTGTTTTTCAAAGCCTTAACGCAACCTTCTTAGCTCCCCTCTCAAAGAAAGGTGGGGCAAGTGATGTGCAGGATTTCAGGCCTATTAGTCTTGTGGGAAGTTTTTATAAGATTATTGCAAAAATTCTAGCTAATAGGCTGAAAAGGGTGATGGGAAAAGTGGTATCGAATAGCCGGAATGCTCTTGTGGGGGGTAGGCAAATTTTGGACACGGTTTTGGTAGCCAATGAGGCGATTGACTAGAGGAAAAGAAGCTCTAGTGCGGGTTTAGTGTGCAAATTAGACATTGAAAAGGCTTACGATCACGTAAACGGGAATTTCCTTCTATCAGTTTTGGAGAAAATGGGATTTTGTCCCAAAAAGCAAAAGTGAATTTTTTTTTCTGCATTTCAACTGTGAGAATGGCAGTCATAGTCAATGGCACTCTTACATATTTCTTCTCAACATGTAGAGACTTAAGGCAGGGGGAAAAACTCTCACCTTATTTGTTTGTGCTGATTGTGGAAGTGTTCAGTGGTTTAATTGCAAGAGTTGAGGAGAAAGGTTTCATTAGGGGTTTTAAGGTAATGGGGAGAGGTAGAGAAGGGGTTAATGTCTCTCATTTGTTGTTTGCAGATGACACCCTTCTTTTTTGCGAAAATAATGGTGATCAATTGAAATTTTGGAAATGGGTTGTTACTTGTTTTGAAGCGGTGTCAAGATTGAAAATAAACCTGCAAAAAAACAAAATTATACCAGTGGGGGGAATTGAGGATGTGGATAGAGCAGCTGCGTTATTTGGGTGTAAAATAGGAAAGCTCCCTACTACTTATCTAGGTTTACCCCTTGGAGCCCCTCATAAATAGAGTAGAATTTGGGATGTTGTAGAGGAAATTCACTGCTTGGAAAAAACATTACTTGTCAAAGGGAGGAAGACTTACCCTTATTAAGTGCACTCTTTCAAACCTCCCAATCTATTTTATGTCGCTTTTTGTAATCCCAAAGAAAGTGAGAATCAAATTGGAGAGACTTCAAAGGGAGTTTTTGTGGGGACATTTGGGGGAGAGAAGGAAGATCCATTGGTAAGTTGGTCGGTTATCTGTAAAGATAAGAAGCATGGAGGGTTGGGGTTAAGGCACTTAAAGGGTTTCAATCAAGCTTTGCTAGGAAAATGACTTTGGAGATTTTCCCTAGAAAATGAGAGTTTTTGGAGGAAAGTCATTGTCAAAAAATTTGGAGAGGTTGAAGGGGGCTAGACCACTAGAGAGCTAAGGGATTCTTATGGGATGAGCCTTTGGAAAGACATTAGAAAAGGATGGGAGGATTTCCTTCTTAGAACTAGTATCCGTATTGGAAATGGTAGACACACGAGATTTTGGTGGGACATTTGGGTTGGGGATTCTAAGTTGAAGGATCTTTTCCCTACGTTATTCAGAATTGCAGCCCATAAATCTGCTTCAATGGTTGATCTATGGGAGAGGCAAGGAGTTGAAGGCAGATGTTGGAAGGTGCACTTTAGAAGATCCTTCCAAGATTGGGAATTGGAGGAGGTGACTCATTTTTTGGAACATATTTCTGCAGTAAAGGTTCAAGAAGGGGAGGATTCCTTCATTTGGAAGAAGGATGGGAGGAGAAAGTTAAATGTCAAATCGTATTATAGGTCTTTAAGGGCCAAGAATACCTTTTTATTTCCAGCCAAAGAGATCCGGGGTTCGTATGCCCCCTAAGAACTCGTTTTTTGCTTGGGAAGCAGTTTGGGGAAAAATTTTAATAGTAGACATGTTAATTAAGAGGGGTTGGTCCATGGTCAATAGTGCAGCCTTTTGTAAAGACAGCGACGAATCGGCGGACCATGTTCTGATTCATTGTGGTAAGACAAAGGAGCTATGGACTCTAATGCTATCATATTTTGGACTGGTGTGGGTGTTCCCGACTTTAGTGAGAAATCTTCTTCTAGAATGGAAAGTTAAGGGACTAGGGAAGAATAAGAAAGTAGTTTGGAGATTGGCGCCTATTTGTCTTTTTTGGTGTATTTGGAGAGAGCGAAACCAAATAATGTTCCAAGAGGAAGAGTTGTCAGACGAAAGCTTGAGGAACCTCTTTTTCCGTTCACTTCTAGAGTGGTCTCTCACTATTTTTCAGCTTTAGATTTCCCCTCTTTTCTGAATTTTTTGGGTGATTGCATGGTGGCTAGCTTTATTTCTCTCTAGTTTCTTTCTTTCTTTTTGCAGCCTAGTTTTGGCTCTTTTTGTATACTACCTATATACGTAGGGTGCGCCCCTTGTTTTGGTGTCTTCTTAATTCAATCTAGCTTTGTCTATCAAAAAAATTAAAAATTCCTTCAATTCTCATTCCTGAAGGGCATTGCATGGTTTCCTTTCTGTGTTTTCAGGATTCTTCCTTCAATGTCCCGCAATTAGTTGCCACAAGCATAACTTGTGTTGAACACTGATCTATAAGGCCAACTCTCAACACCACTCCCTCCAATCCCCAAAACAAAAGGCAAAGAAAGAGGCAAATAATCTCCACTGGTGAAAGTTTAACATCAAGAATAAGGTAATGATAATAAGGAAAATAGCAAAGGATAAGCAGAAGAGAATTGCTGATATGGTAATTCATGATGGTAAGTCTTACAAACATACCTTCAACTTCTCAAAACAAGCAGCAATTTTTTTCTCAGTTTTTTGCTCTTTTAGTAACCAATTTTGCTCAACATGTAGTCTTCTTTTCTGCTGATCCATGATCCATTTCTCTGACGTGGTGTACTTTGGAGAAGGTGGCAAATTAACTAACATTGGCCTGTCTTCATCTCCTTGTTCTGCAGATTTTTCCACCATTTTATAAGGATAGCCATTTTTTGTTGTGTCATCAATAGGAACTGCTTTGCATCCATCTGAAATGCATCTTGTTTGAATTTCAGTAACCTTGGAATCATCTGGACCAAAAATTATTAAAAGAAAATTGAACATCACAAAAGTTTTTAATAACGATAAAGTTCACTTCAGAATTATAGTTCTCACCTCGTGAAACATGCTTGATCAACAGATTAGCCTCCTTTGTTTGAAATATTTTGTGGTGATCATTGTCCATTCCTGACACAGGCTTCCAATGATCTCTCAGCAAGAATGGAGACAAGTGATTTTCAGAATGTTGATTTCCTTGAACACTAGTGTCACCAAAACTTTGAGACTGACTTGGAGTATTGTCTTTTCTTTCCAGCAAAGGCTCATGCTGAATAGCAGAAACTGGGAGTTGTCCCCTAGAAGCATCATTATGATTCCCAATTCCAGTCCAGTTAATTAGCTCAGGTTGAATCTGCCTATTTATTCCCATTAGAGAAGAGGCTTGGTTTGCCCTCCCAACTTGCAGATGACTACTCTCCAAATTGTCCTCATGAGGACTAGCAGATAAACCCATTATGCTTGAAGAATCAGGCTGAGATGCTGTAGATGGAAATGCCTGTGATTCTGCCACCTCCTGAGTATGCATGTCAGCCTCTGGTTTTCTTCTCATAGCTAAAATATGTCTTCTTTCTTCTGCAATCCCAGTAAGATTGTCTTCCATTATTTTTGTGTTCTCACCAGCTTTTGACATGGAGTCAGTCTCAAGGAGACTTCCACTAGATGAGGAACCTGGAGGAATTCTTTCAGTATCCCTAACATTACTTAGTCTTCCAAATGGCACTGGGACTTCAGGAACATTACTCGGTTCATTCAGAGAATAATCTTTTCCTTTATGGTCAATCAGCTCTTTGCGAGGCCCATCTGTAATGCCACCTGTTTTTATCCAAGTAAATAAGCAAAGACTAATACAATATACATACATGCATACACACATATATCAAATGTTAATACCTTCTTTGGGATAGATGTTCCCAAGTGCGATTTCAAGATGCAACTTCTTCGGCAATAAATTATTTCTACATGTAAAAACCAATGGTTAAGACAATGTTGCCAGAAACAAAGATTTTAAAGTATAAATTCAACTTGCAACAGGCTACAAAGACTGCTAAGTTCCACAGACCTGAATGCTAAAAAGACAAGGCATTGTGCTCTTAGCTGTTTCAAATGTTGTTCCTTGAAAGGCAGACCAGAGAAAGGAAGAGCCTGGGGAATTGGAGATTTTCCAGCATCTCTAAAAGTTGCGCTTCTAAGCATGCTCATTTCTGTAACCATGTTTGCCCCCCCGCCCTATCAACGAAACCATCATACGGTAAAAGTAAATTAAGATGCGCACACTTTTTTTTTTCATGAGATGGCCAAGATGCAGACAAAATTTCAACTAGCATATAAATAAGAGTCCAAATACAGAACAAAATAGGCAATGAGGAACATTTACTTGTTCAGAGACATCAAACCCAATTTAAGTAGAAATAAGAAAATGATTAAACAGAAATAATGACAAAAATTCAGAGACAAAGCATTGTTAGTGGACTCTACAGCATTTAGCACTCCAATATAGATACACGATTACAATATCTTCCACTTTTACATACAGCAAGGAGATAAGGATATTCAAACTAAGACTATGATACATGAACCTGGGTCTCTGGTACAAGCCACAACACACTTTACAAGATGAGATGGCTGTATATGTAGGGTGTGCCCTCTCTTTTTGGCACTTCTTAACACATGCTTTTGTTGTCTATCAAAAAAATTACCTAACAAATCTACAGCCTATGGGAGACGAAAACATACCATGATTACAGCCTCTCTAGTAAGACTACCCTCAGAAAATGCTTCTGATTAAGGAATTTTTCATCTTTTATTTAAACCTATGATACCTGCAATGGATCTCTGCTTTTCCCAGTGCTTGCCAACTTTTATTGTGACTCAATGCTATCCTGCAATGAATCTCTCCATTGTAGGAAGTGATAAAATTCAACATTGAATTTAAAACCTAAGAATTATAAAGCAACTCATTCTAGTAAAAGCAACCTCCCAATCCACCGGACTCGGAATTTCCCAGCTATAACAGACATGCTGACTATAGCACAAAATATAAAGTTGAAAACCAGGAACAACTTGCCCCTAGCTTAAGCAATTGAATAAAAGGCACATAAAGCTCGGGGAAGAAAAACGAAGAAGCATATTTTCATCATCTCCCAAGAGTTATAACAAGAGAAACATCTCTTTAAAACTCACCTTAATTAGAGGGGAATAAAAATTTTCCAATAGGCAGCTTAATTAGAGGGAAATTAGAGAGCACAAAGGAAGTAAATGCCACAAGAAGAAATGCACGGCAGCATTTGCAATGCAACTGCGTAGAAATACAGTAATGGGCATAGAACATTGAAAAGCATCAGTCAAATGAAAAATTCATGACTTTGGCCACTACATATTGAAAGTAAAGATAGAAATAAGCACTACAAACTAATCTCATCACCCTTCAAAAGCTACCTTATCACACATACACTGGCATACAAAGAAATCAGCATGACTTCAATATTTTCATAAAACCAAGACAATAATGGAAAAGAAAGGTACCTGAGCCATTTTATTTGCATTTCCTGATGTATTTGAAGTTCCTCCCTCATGATCCAAGACCTTTCCAATGGAGAGTGTTTTGGATTCTTCTTCCCCGTGATTACCTGATAACATCTGAGCTTCTATAGTTTTCTCAGGGGCACCTATTACTGCACTTCTCATTAATCCATGCTTCCACTGTTCAGCATCAACAGCATTTTTACCAGATGAGGCCTCAAGCAAAGAAGAATTCATAGCAGAAAAAGCCTCCATGTTTCTTTCTTTATGCATCTTTGCAACCAAAGCATGATTATCATAGGAAGAACCACTGAACTGCATTGAACTTGAGAATCCTGGTTCTACCACTGGATATGAACTAGGCATCCCTCCATGAATCTTTGCAGCAGCACCTGATTTGCAGTAACACATTTTGAAACATTATTACTCATCAACCAACAAGACATTCCAGAACTTAGAAATTCAGACACTTTAATAAGAAAAGTTCAAATCACAGTGAAGATTACAATTTACTTCCCTAATATTACACACTCTTAGGTGGCAAGGGATAAGGGTGGGGATGGGGAAGGCCTTAGATTCAATACCATTAATAAATAGATTGCCTATTGAAAAGAAAATATTGCATGCTGAATTCAATCAATGTCAGATCTGAACTGGAGATCGATTCTGCTCCATTTAGTTTGCAATATATTTTATACGGAAATTTTCTAAAAATGAAATTCAATTATAAGGAAACGTATTCCCTGGCAACAACTGAATATTCATGGCATATTTCCCTCCAGCTTCATGGAAAAACATCAAAAAAGAGGCCTAATATCTACTTTATCCAGAAACTTTTTCCCAAAATTATTTTTATTGAAACAAATGAAGCTGAAAGTCACATCAGGGAGCAATTCTTTCACTCACATGAAACAGAATACAAAAATCTCATTATTGAGACATTCTTTCACTGACATGATTCTGAATCTAGAAACTGCACCCCTTTGGTCCCTGTTGAAACATCTCCAAATTTTTCCAGGCCACAAAACTTTAAGGGCGAAGCTTACATGGAGACACCCTCTTTTTGCTACCCATGAAATCTCTCTTTATATTTATACATCTCTATCCACGATGTCAATGAATGCACACTAGATCAATGTATAGCCTACATGCAAGCCCTACATGTCATATTTGAGCTCCAAAAGCAACATAGACAAGAAGCACCTTCCAGTCAAAGTTTTGTTTTCACTTTGAATGACATGTCTATCACACCAGAGTCTTTGCCCCTAAAACCTATTAAATTCATCCCTCGTAATTCACTAAACAGAAAAGAGAAGAATTATATTGATAACAAAAGATGATGGCCTTGATAGCTTTTGCCAGACTCAAAATGCATGGCTTTCCGACAGATAAATCCCTAATCCTTATTTCACATTTCAACTCCACTCCTTACTTGATCCTAAAGATGGAGTAGTTGACTGCTGCATAAAAATTCTGGCATAAAATTACCAGAAACAACATTAGGAAGGTCCTTAAAACTAGAGATTTTCCAAAAGGAAACCCTATTTTATTTTGATTCCATACACCTTTGGAGAAGAGGATGTCTTTGTGTAGAAGGTAAGTTTCCCCCTTGCTGCAGTCCTACAGCATTATTTGAAGAGGAAACTTCCACTTTTTCAGGGAATTTGAATTGGGCACCCAAGGCATGGGATTGCTAACATGCCTTGAATACATTGACTTTCCCATAAAACTTTGACCCTCCTGCTTGGCTCTAAGCATTGATCTCATGCTACCAGATGATATTGGAAACTGTTCCATTTGACTGGTACTTTGAACTATATTAAGGTTAGTATTCTCACCACTTTTAACAGAAAAACTCCCAGGTGATTCCACCTTGTTCATCAGCTTCCCCTTCCTTGGATTAACTACACTGTTGCGAGTGTCAGGATGGTTCGGGTTGTCAACATGTGGCTCCATAGCTGGTGACGGATCTGTTCTCTTTCTCTTAGCATTGGATTTTTTACTATCCTTTTGATTCACCTGCTTTTCCCAATTTGCTGAATCACGCCTTTCTTGTGACTGTGAGTTGGCAGATCTAGTGTCCAAACTAGATGGACTCTCATGATCAAAGGATTTCCCACCACTCTTATGGGATACAGATCCTTGATATATATCATGGCCTGCACTGCTTGGGCCAACGGGTGGCCTGCTGGAAGCAAACGCATCAATTTTAGCCATTTCGTTTTCAGCCAAGCCTGCTTGGGTATCTTTTGCAACCCCAGCCGCCGACGATGATCCTACATAGAAAATTTTCCCCCTTTTCAACAATGGCTTAAAATGACATCCACTGATGGATGCATTTGAAAAAGGCATTTTTAACCAAGAATACAATAAGCATTTATTTAGGTACTCATTTACCTGCTAATCTTGCTGCTGAAGAATCTCCTACATGAGTTCCACCACTCGAAGGAAGGCGTGATGACTTTAAAGCCTCAATATCAAGACCATGTTGATTGATAACAGTCTCCATGGCCCTTTAAAGAGAGAATTAAAAAATAACATAAAAAATTAAAATATGTAATTAACAATAGGGAAAAAAAAAAAAAAATACTTAGACAGGCTGACTAAAGCTGCAATCAAAGGGTTTGGCCAATTTGTCTCAATCTACAACTGAGATGCTAATACAACTCACAGCTTAAAATTATGGGGAATGATCAGAGGAGGTACAAAAGAAACTACCATGAATTAAGTTTCATTTTTATTTTCATATATCCAGCATGCATATATATATATATATATATAGAGGTAGAGACTATAAACAGTTCAGTATGTAATCGAGTAGGTACAGTTTAGAGACCCATCTGCAATATCATTGTGCAGCTATTCAATCAAGGACTTGAGCTCATCATCTCAATAAAGCACTTGATTTGCCAACTCCATGTAAAATGATTATCCCCAGTCCATTATGTATGGTGTATCTTCTTCATGGTTCATCAGCCTAAAATGGCTCTAATAGTTAACACTTGGATGGACAGGTATGAATGACATTGAAAATGATTTACCTTGATATTACTTGGTATGGCATCGAATGCTCCTTCCCGCTTGATTTCATGTGTTGCAATATCTGAAACACCCACAGATGGTAAGTATGTCCATATAGCATTAAAAAGGTCAGAAAATAAAAGCCACTGATAAAACCTAAATACTGAGAAATTAAATTGCACACACCACATAGAGTTTTGTCGCCAATTTTGCAGGCTCATCAGTAGAATCTTGAATGAGCTTGTGTAAAAACTTTGCTGCCTCCAACTCAACATTTTGTTGAGACGCCATCTTTTCGGAACTTCAAACCAGTAGCAACCAAAAAATCAAATTCTGACCATTATATATGAAACCATTCAATTTTTCTCATATCTTTTGATGAATTACAGAGCATTAGAAACCATCAAATCGCTATAACAATGATTCCTATGCTAAACTTGACATGAAATCACGAACTCCTAATCAAATTCGCATAATGAAAACAATTAAGATCTCTAAATATTTCCAAAAAACCTCCCCGCCTCAAAAAACGAAAAGGAAGGTCATTAACCGGCAAACCCTAGATAAAGTCACGATTTACAATTCATCGACACAGGACGAAATATCATTGCTAGAAAAGTCACAAAAACGCAAGCGTGATGGGAAGCGTTGATACCTCCGTTACATGAGCCGATCGTGTCTCTTGCGATGAAACTCTTTGAATTTTGTTTCAGAAACTTTGTTTTCTCCGGAATGACATCTTCCGGAGTTCGGCTTTTTTATGAGAAGATGAAGATGATGACTGTGAACAAGAAAGATGGAGAATTAGGGTTAGGGTTACCCGATGGTCGCTGCCGGGGTTGAGTCCTCTCTCCTGCCCCTCGCCCTGTGTCTCTCACTGACTCATACCCTGGACTAAAGAAGCCCCTTTATACTCTACTGAATCCTTTCTTTTTGTGAACAAATATTTTATACTTCTTTAAGTTTTTTCATTCTCGATTATGAAGCATATTTTAAGTCCCACAGGTTGCATTTTAAATTTTGTGGTCAAAAAAAAAAAGAAAAAAATTACGTTTATTCGCGAGTGAGGATTAAAAATTTTAAAAAGTTATTAGCAAAATGACCTTAAATATAAAATCTCCAAAATGGGACAAAAATTCACTAAACTAAGGTGGTGTTTGTTTTTTTGGTTTTTTGCTGAAAACCATTTAGTTTTAGAATTTAGGTTATTTGTTTTTTTATTTTTTCATGACTTATTATAAACTTTTTACTAAATAGAAAAAATCAAAGGTGATATTTGTTTTTTTTTGCTTTTTGCTGAAAGCAATTTAGTTTTATAATTTAAGTTGTTTGTTTTTCTACTTTTTCATGACTTATTATAAACTTTTTACTAAATAGAAAAAACCAAAATATATAGTTTTTTCTAAATAGAAAAATAACATATTAATTTTTTTTTTACTTTTTAATACTTAATATAAATAAAATACTATAAAAACAAACAACCTAATATTTAACACTATTAAGCATTAAGGTTCTATTTATAATTAAGTAAAAAAACAAACACCACCAAAATATGTGGTTTTTTCTAAATAGAAAAAATAACACAATTGTTTTTTTTACTTTTTAATACTTAATAGAAATAAAATACTACAAAAACAAACAATCTAATATTTAATACTATTAAGTATTAAGGTTCTATTTATAATTAAGTAAAAAAACAAACACCACCTAAGAAAACGAGCAGTTAATTAAATGGATTGAGCATTTGATAAAAGTTCATACTTATTACTTAATTATTTAAATCGAATTTAAAGTTAAATTATATTTAAGTTATTAACTTAAAACTTATTACTTAATTCTTATTTTAAGTATTAATGTTATTTGACAAAATTAACTTAAAAATATTTAAATCATTGAACTAACATATTTATCTCCATAAATTATAATTATGGTCAAGAAAGTTGAGTAATAGTGAAGGTGGTAAAATAGCAAAAAAAACCATGAAAGTAGTTAAAGTAAATAAAAGTAAAAAATGTAAACTTAAAAATAAGTTAATTCATTTTATTTATTACTTAAAGTTATTTTTTACTTTAAATCATATCATTAAGTTATTTTATAAAATATACTTAATTTATTTAATGACTTCAGTTAAATTTTTAAGTTGTTAAATTGGTTTACTAAACACTCACTAAGACTTTTTTCTATCGATGAAAGTTAGATCGAGGTTATGATTCACCACCTTTTGAAATATAATTTTATTTTTTTATTTATTTGAAACAATTGGCTTATAATACTTGAGTCTATGAACAATGTGAATAAAAAAATAGGAAATTTTACATTTGTCTATAGATTATGCTCTTAGAAAAAGGATCAATCAATTAACTTAAAAAAATTCATTAAGGTAAAGAATCATGTAAATAAAATGGAAAAATCTAAACTTGACTGTAACATATTTTTATCGTAAAAATGATTAACAAAACATTTAAGTTACGAACCATGGTCTTATACAATTAATAAATAACTAGTTAGTTTGGGTAACAATAAATGTTTTTGGTTTGTGTGGTAATAAATGTTTTTAAAATGATGTGTTTCTAACTACTTTTATTATGATAAGTTTCATCAAGCCAAAACCTCAAATAATTCTATTGATTAGTTGGTAAAAGGGGATGTATCAAAATTAAGATGCATCAAATTCATATTGTTATACATTATCCCTGCATTGTATAAGAATATGTTTGATAGTGATTTTATGAAGTATTTTTAATATTTTCATTACTTTAAATATAAAAATTTTCAAATGCTAAAAATATTATAAACACTTTATAAAATCATTACCAAACGCACTATAAGAATGTGTTCGATAGTGATTATATGAATCGTTTTTAGTATTTCTAACACTTAAAAATGATTCCTACAATCATCATCAAACAGACTCTAAATGTGAGATAAATAAACACTTTAAAAATAAATAAATAAACTATGAATCAAGTTTAACTTCATACCACATGGTAACTTAAGCTACTTGTCTTTAAAGTTGCAATAAAAATAATAAATAAAAGGTATATTTCTTACTATGAGTATTTAGGCATTAATATGACCCCTTATTGTAATGAATTAACCATAAACTCGAGCCCCAACTCGTGGTCTTGTATAAGTGACATTTTGTTATTTTTCTATCTTAGCTAAACCTTAAACCATCCTATGAGATGGTAAATGGCACGATATTGTTATTAAGGCTTGTGAAGTTTATACTATTAAATATTATTCACAACTTTTATGAACGTGAAACAAAATGACTTTTTTAGAATAAGAACAAGCTCGTTTGATTAGAAGTTCTTAGAGGTACGTTAAGTTAGTTATAAAATATATCTTATTCAAAAGATAAGTATAGGAGTAATCTCGTGACTCTTTGAAAAATGGGTGTTGATTTAGGAAACATGATACTATCCTATTGATAAAAAATGGAGGTCCAAATGAAGTAGAAATTGGTAGACGAATAAGATGTGAAGCCAAGGAAGCAACGCTTCCATCATACCATGTAATGGTAACATTGTTATTATCTACTTTAGTATTTAAAAGTTTTATTATTTATTTTTTATGTTTCCCATAATCATCACTTGTTGCCAAATATAGTTAACCAACGAGGAAACTTGGACTTTGTTTTATATAACTATTTACTTATACTTTTAGTTAAAAACTAAAATCGTGAAGTCATGATCTTAAATGAGCAAATATTCATGAATAAAAAATTCCTTCACAACACAATGTTAAAATAAGCAAAATTTCTTATACAGGGAAAAATGCTTTTATGATAAGAACTTTATTTTTAATTTTGTATTGAGCTATTTTTAAAATGGTAAAAAACAATTTCATCAAAATCCACATATATAAGGAGTTTTTATCATATTTAAAAAAAAAAACGATTCTATATAACAGTTTATTTTACCACGAAATGGCAAAATATGTCTTATGTCATCTTCAATGGAAGCATGAACATCTTGTAAAAATGTTAATAATTGGAACATTCACTTTAAAAACTTAAATCCAGACAAGATAGCTTAAAAAACAAAGCTTAAGATTGTCATTCACATATCTTTTTTTATACAGATTTTTATTATGTTTTGTTTTGTTTTTATTTTTTTATTTTTTAAGCAATTGGCTTATAAGGCATTTCACAAATCGACTATGTAAATAGATTAGGAAATTTTGCATTTACATGTGTAAATCATGATATCACGACGAGAATCGATCAATTAACTTAAAAAGACATTGAGCTAACAAACCATGTAAGCAAAATGGGGAAATCCAAACTTAACTATGACATATTTATACCATAAAAAGTTTAGTCATGTATTTAAGTTACAAAACATGGTATTGCACATTCAATAAATAATGAATAATTGGTTTTGTTAATAATAAATATTTGTAAACAATATTTTCAAAATCGAACCAATTATTGAACAAAAAAGTTATCAATTCACGATTCATTAGTTAGATTGGTGGTTAAGTAATTGTTGAATCGATGACATAATAAATGTAAAATTCATATATGATTAAAATTTAAAATTATAAAAAATAAATAAATTTGATAAATTCTATGAAAATTTCAACATCTCCTCAATTTGTTGAATTTGTCCACATATTTATTTATTTGTAGAAGTCTCTATACAACATATATCTAACATAATATAAGATGTCATGCTTTCATCGATGTAAATGAATACAATATATATCAAAACATTGCTATATTACATTCATGTATAAACAATAATGGCCGGATGTACAAACATCAACCACAACACTTAAATAGTCATTCAAAGTATAACATGTCAATATTTAAGTATCCATGAAGAGTTTTTTCATATTAATAAATATAAAACTCGTGTCTTCATTTATTTCAAATATTAAGATATGAAGATTCAAAATGAACACATGGATCACCAAAGTTTTCAAAATCAACCATTTGTTTTATAGTCATGTCATTATCATCTTTATCATCTACAAAATATCGAATATATATATAAAAAAAAAAAACATTTTTGAAAAAAAAAAACTAACTATTGAAATTTTGTAACTTTGTATATTATACTAACCAATGTAAATATTTGAACTTGAACCCTTTGTTTCATTTATTGAAATTTATCCTTTTTAATGTGAAGGAATTCCATTTCTTAGAGATCTAGCTTTCCTTACTCACTTCATTAACTATAAAAATCCCACTCTCATAAATAATGCATAATCAATGGGATCATAAGTTTTTTTTCTTATAGTAAAACCTAAAAATGAAAAGCACGTATTTATTCCTAATAGTCAAAGCAAAAACTCATATTCAAAAAAGTTAATAAAGTATTTATAACAATTTTTTCGATACACGTTGTAATGAATGTATGAATGATCATTAAGCATTTGATGTTCCATTCTATTAATCTTTTTGGTATGTGTACGTTTAAGCACATTCCAAATCATCTAATATCTAGAAGATGGTGAAGTTTAACTCGATATTTGAATTACCGACTTTTACAAATTTGGTGCACCATATCCATGTAGCATCCACCATTCACATGGTTATCGTTTTCACATTAAAAATGGGGAAAAAATTAGCAAGTTTAAAAATAGAATAATCTATATTTTAAAGTGCATTGAGAAATATAAAAATAGTAAGTTCTAAAAAATAACAAACACAATAATAGATTATTACTTTATTAAAGTACATCACACGAAGAATAAACAAACTATATTCTAAAATTTTGTAGTCGATTACAAAATAGCCTCAATTCATTCATCATCTAGTGTTTGTCTTTCATTATTTTTTGGTCAATAACATATTTGACACCTCTAGTAATTTTTTCATATCCTATCAAAAGTCTTTCATTAAGTCAACAATATGCAATAAGCGCATAAGTGGAGCCATGAGCTTCATAACTATAAAATAATCATTCCAAATTTTGTTATCAAAGACAATAAAAAATTGTAACTTTACTTTTATTATCATTCGAATACATAAAGATAAAAAAAACAACTTGTTAATCACCACCTTATCCCTTGTACATGATATATTTGCTCGTGTTAGTTACAGTACCACACTACAACAACCATATTGACCTTTAGAGATGTTGTGCAATTGTGTTGCTTTGTACTTGCATAATAGTAGAAAGAAAACTATTAGGCATGATTATAGGCTTTGTTTGTGCTGCATATAGTCACAAGTTGTAGTGATTTGCATTTTTCACATTTATATGATACAGTTACACAACTTTTTATTGTTAGTCATGATTTATGACATAATTATACATTCATTTTCATTGTAGTGATGATGTGCAATGCATTGTACTTTTAGTGTACTTGTAGGTTTAAAACATGTGTTATACCTATATCTTATGATAAACCGAAAAGTATTAAAGGTCAATGCATATTCCATCATATTGGCTTTTATAATAATACGTCTAATTACCAATGAATTGGCATCATATATATGACGCATTTCCGTTGCTAATGATATTTATAATAAAACCTGTAATTTTTATTTTTATTTTTAAAGAAAAGTCTTATAGGACTATTTTATAATAGACGAAGTGTCAAGAAGTAGACGACAACCATTTGCAAGCATATGTTTGCATAAAGTAAAAAAAAAAAAAAGAAAAAGAAATTAAGTCATGTTGCAATGCATTGTGCCTTTAGTGTATGCGTGTTGTAAGATTAATGCATTTTCGATGTACTTGTATCTTAGCTTTTATATTAATGCACAGTATTAGTACATTAGTATCATATGCTTAGTGAATTGCTATATTGAACGATTCTTATAATAAAACATACAAACCTTGTGAAATTAAATAAAAAACGTTATGAAAATTAAAAAACATTGTAAATTGAAAAAAAGATTATTTATTTTTTCTTAGATAAATTTTGTCTCAATTGTGACTTGAACCTTGAAACTTCCATAAAACCATCCACAATCCATTACCACTTATATTTTTAGTGTATTTTTGTTATTAGATCAATGCATTTTTATTGTACTTGTATTTTAACTTTTATATTAATACACAGTACTAGGGCATTCACACTTCAAACTCGATCGATTGTCATTATGAATGATTTTTTATAAT
Organism: Vitis riparia; assembly: GCF_004353265.1. NCBI lineage: Eukaryota > Viridiplantae > Streptophyta > Magnoliopsida > Vitales > Vitaceae > Vitis > Vitis riparia. Next base: position 3,293,340 of record NC_048435.1, on the reverse strand, counting down.
AAAAGCCACAAGCATCGATAACACTAATTAAATAAATAATATTATTAATACGAGTATTAATATTTAATATTAATAATAATACAAGTAGTTTTAATGTAATAAATAGGAGAAACAAATAAAAAAGGCATAGTTAAAATTATGACAATAAAAAAACTTGTAAACAAGTGATTTGTAAACTTTGATTATTTTTAATTTTTCTTATAACTTTTAGATTATGTTTGGTTTTTGAAAAATTTGAAAGAAAATACAATGAAAAGAAAATAAAGAAAAAAATAAAAGGAAAAATTAAAGATTTAAAATTAATAAAATATTTTTATTTGTTATTTCAAATTCATTTTTTGTTATTTTAACTCATCGATATAAAAATTAAATAATTTGAAAATACATAAATTTTTTACTAATGTTAATTATATTTTATTTTATTTGATATTTTTGATAAAATAGTCAAACATAAAAAAATTATTTTTCTTAAATTTCTTTATCTCCTAAAACCAAACAAAACATTTTTAAAAAGTATTTATTTTCATAATTTTTGTTTTCAATGAAAGCTAGTTGTTAAGCATGCCATGTGTCCTTTTCTCTCTGTAGACGTCACGTCACCACAAAATTTTCATACGTTTGGATATAAATCGAAACTCCTACTTAACCTCGATGAGCTTTTTTTAACCTTACATTTTGATTTTCAATTGTTTTGTTCCCGCTCATTCTCTCTCATCCCCCATCTCTCTCTCCTCGTCCTCTTTATGCCAATCGCCGAAGTCATTTCGCCGTAACCATAACCAAACATCCCAATCCTCGTTTCTGAGTTCTCATCCACTTCACCACCTCTTTGATCTGTCCGATTATCTTCATTCTTGCTCCAGAGTCGAAACCCTAGACAAATCGATCCAGCATCCATGAATCAATATCATATCTACGAGGCCATTGGCAGAGGCAAATACTCGGTAATATTGCAATTTCTCTCTTAGTTCTTCACCATTTTTTTTTTCCATAAGCTCGTTTGGATCAAATCTTCGAACATGCGTGTTTTTCTGGATTTGATAGACTGTGTACAAAGGGAGGAAGAAGAAGAGTATTGAGTACTTCGCGATTAAGAGTGTGGATAAATCGCAGAAGAACAAACTTCTACAAGAAGTAAGTTCCCATTTTATTATCTCTGGTTGATTGGTTAATTTTTTTTTTTTTTTTTGCGTTTATTGAAGTAGTTGTAGGTTAATTGTTGATCGTATGTGTTGATCTGCGTTTCATGGATGGGAATCTAAACATTGAGCTAGTTCGGAATAGTTTGAAGTTTGAGCTGTTTTTGTTGAAATGATTGGTATCTGGATATTAGATTGAACCAATTGCAGAAACGGGAAATAAAATTAGTAACAGAGTTAGTGAATGCTTTTATAATTTTAAAGTTGCTTGGCACTTTCCCTTTATTTGGTTGCCCAGAAAACTGAGGAAAAGGAAATAAAAGAAACCTTGGATCTGTTGGTCTGTTTTGCTTCCAGTTTATTTTTATTTTTATGTTGTCATGATTTTCATAAAAAGAAAATTTTGCCCCAAGTTGGATAATTGTATTCTGAAATTTCTCGTGGAATTTAGTTTTGTTTGGATCCCAATTTTTGGAAAATCTGAAAATTAAATAGTTTTGTCTTCTTCTATTTTGCTCCTTTTTATCATTAGAATGTACGTATTTATTTTTTTCCAGCCAAACAGAGCACTCTAAACATAGCTCAAATTATGGTGCTGTTTTATACTGGTAATGGTGATTGATTAGAAGGTCTCACACTGATCCCTCAGGCTGTTGTAGTGGTTCTGTGAAACTATTCACATAGGAACTATAATTGCAAGATTTGCTATAGTTTTCCCTAGGATGTTTAGTGAAGCTACTTGTATTGGTGGAGCAAGATCTACCACAGTGCCATGCTCTCTCCTGAGAATCGGGCTTAGACAAGTACTCAGTTTTCCTTTGTGCTATCCTTGTTTTGCATTCTCTTTGCTTAACTGGCCAAGTAAATGAGTAGGAATGAAGAGAATTATTTGTTGTGAATAAGAACTGCAGCTTCTAAGGTGATCTGAAATCACAAATTTGTGCAGTCATGATGGGTAGTATTCTTGCATTCTATCTTGCGTGTGCTTTAGCTGATGTGCCCTTTGTTTTTTCGAATGCAGGTTAGGATTCTTCACTCTCTAGATCACTCGAATGTACTAAAATTTTTTTCTTGGTAAGGCTTTCAGATATTTGGGAACACAATATCATGCAATGCTTGTTAGAGTGGTTTGGAAGTAGTCATTTAGTTAGATGATTACTTGAACTGCATTTGCCTGTAGAATAATCTACTATGTGGTACTTCTGGAGTGCCATTTCTTTTCTCTCTTGGAATTTCAGTTGAGTAACATTTTCTCATATTTTTTGCACATTAGGTATGAAACTTCTGCTCACTTGTGGTTAGTTTTGGAATATTGTGTCGGAGGAGATCTTATGACCTTATTACGGCAGGTGATGGTTACTTAATATTCATATAAACTTTGGATTTAATAATTAATTTTTTCCTCGAATAATTGTTATAAGCAGAAAGAATTGTGGGATTTTGTTGATACACTAAATATTATGGATAATCTGTGGTTGAAGTTGATTAGATAGGCACTACGATGAAAGGACAGAGGCATTAGATTAGGCATCCAAAACATATGTGAGTTGTTCAACATAGCAACCCCAGTAAACTAAATGCAACATGTGGATGAATATAGGTGTTCTTATCAAGTAGGAGCATCCTTTTTAAACAGTATGGACTTTACATTGCGAAATCGTGAAAACAAGGGCTAGTTGCATTTGATCAGTTTATGGCCTTCCTATGTTTACCATGTTGGATATGATTTTTAAATATTCTGTATGATTGCTCACCGAAAAATGTTTTATATGATTGCAGTTGGGGCTTTAGCCTGAGTACTGTTCCCATCATAGACATAGCAATCAACTTTTACCATTGTTTTCAGAGAAAACCTAAAATAGTTGACTCTTGTAAAAAAGAGTTTCCCTTGAAAATTCTGGAAAAGATCTTTGGGTTTTGAAATTGAAAATGATTTACAACAGTATTTTCACAGGTCTCTATCTATCATTATAATTTTCTGGAATTTAACTCCTTGAATAATTCTGTAGTACTGGTCTTTGCTCTGTGTATTGTATAAGCAATGAATCTCAGAATTTCTGACATATGTCATTAATCTGAATATTAGTGTATTCCTTAGCTATCTATATACAATTGGAATATTAATCTTCTAGTTAATGAGTTCCAGGATAGTCAGCTTCCTGAAGATTCAGTACATGATCTTGCCCGTGACCTTGTCAGAGCTTTGCAGTAAGAATACTCATTAGTATTGATTTATTATTTCCTTTGTGGATCTGCTATATTTTGTTATTTTTTCTGAGTTATTCTCTGGCAATTGTTTGTCAGGTTTTTACATTCTAAGGGAATCATATACTGTGACTTAAAACCATCAAATATCCTATTGGATGAGAATGGGCGCACAAAGGTAGCTATGTGCTATTTCTTCCTTGTTTAGTTTGGTCATTGCCAATACAATGTCTATTATATATAAACTAATTTCCCTTTTATCTTTGTGCAATTCAGCTATGTGATTTTGGATTAGCAAGAAAATTGAGTGATATATCAAAAACACCTTCTTCCATGGTGCGTTTCTATTTATTGCAACATTTCCCACATGTGCTTCATTTACTTGGGAGTATATGGGTATTCAATTTGAAAATGCAATATTTTTTTTTTAAATTTTTAACTAAGAGTTTGTTTATGTAATTTCCTTCTTATGGACTTGTCTAGTTGCCACAAGCAAAACGTGGAACACCGTGTTACATGGCTCCAGAGCTGTTTCAGGACGGAGGCGTGCATTCTTATGCTTCTGATTTCTGGGCCCTTGGTTGTGTACTGTATGAGTGCTATGCTGGAAGACCCCCCTTTGTGGGAAGAGAATTTACTCAGTTAGTAAAATCCATCCTCTCAGATCCCACTCCAACCCTGCCTGGTACGCCGAGCCGTCCCTTTGTTAATCTAATCAATTCTCTCCTGGTAAAAGATCCAGCTGAAAGAATACAGTGGCCTGAACTTTGTGGGCATGCTTTCTGGAGAACAAAATTCACATCAGTGCCTCTACCTCCTCAGCCTGCTTTTGATAATTTGATAGACCTTTATTCTAAACTGTGTCTATCCGAACGGAATGGTGACAAGCCTCTCCAAAATAAGACCCCTCCTAAATATCGTGACAGAGATTCAAAAGGGACTCCCAAACAAGATGAGAATTCTATTTTGGGATTAAAAGGTTATGAAACACCAGTTAAAGGTATAACAGGTGGACGCAGAGCTCAAACAAAGGCTACTGGAAGAGTAGCTGATGAGAAGCAGAAAGATCCTTCAAGTGCTACCGGGGGTGTGAATCTTTTAAGGCTCTCAAGAATTGCAAAATCAAACTTACACAGAGAGAATGAGAAGGAAAACTACCGAAGGCCCTTGCCAAATAACTCTGAAAATGATTCTGAGGTTAAAATTGAGAACACAGATATGGAACTTGATTTTAATGAAAACACTGAAGATGAGCCACATGATGAACCTGATGGGTCTGATACTTCAAACTTTACTCCTGAAGACAAATTGTCAAGTCAAACTCAGCATCAGGGGAAAGTGGAAGAGATGGAAGATAACACAAACCAACTAGATACTGCACATGTTGTCAGCATACCTGTCTCAGATGACTCAAGAACATTTGATCATGAATCAGACCATGTTGAAGTGGCTGCTACCCCGCCCAGTGTTAGTCCTCAGGTTAGAATCCAGAGGGTTAAAGAAGGTTCAGGTTCTGCTGTTGATTTTGATTCTTCAAAATCATCTGGTAACATTTCGCACGTGCTTTGGCATCCTTCCGATCTCTCAGTTAGACCCGTAATGCCCAGTAGAAAAGCTGATAAATTGCCAGAGACACTTCCTTCTCTTCCCTTTGATGCACTGGCAGCATCTGATTTCATCAAGATGTCCAAGGAGCAGCTTGATTCACTCAACAATAGGATTATAACCATCTTTAATGGTAACACTACCATTGCAGAGAAGCAGAATGTGATCAAATACCTTGAAATGTTGAGCAATAATGCTGATGCTGCGAATATCTTAACCAATGGGCCAATCATGATGGTTATTGTCAAAATGCTCCGACAGTCCAAGGCATCTGCTTTGCGTGTTCAGCTTGCTTCACTGATTGGTTTGTTAATTCGGCATTCTACTTTCATTGATGATGATTTGGCAAGTTCTGGAATTTTAGGTTCTCTTACTGACGGTCTTAGAGATAGGCAGGAAAAAGTAAGGAGGTTTTCTATGGCTGCATTGGGTGAGTTGCTATTTTATATATCCACTCAGAATGAACATGCTAAAGATAACAATCCACCGGAATCCCCATCAAAGGATAGCAGGTCCTCATCTGGTTGGCAGGTTAGCTTTTATTTTATTGCCAAAGCCCTTCTTATTAGTAGCTTATTTTTTATTTTTGGGGATTCTTCTTAGACACCTCCATTCATGTCTCAAAGATGATTTTCTTATAGAACCATTATTAGAGGATGTTTCTAGTCCTTTCCATATTCTTCCCTGCCCTTGTTTGTCTCCTTCCATTTTTTCCTAGATGAAAGTTTAGCTTTTCTTTTTTGAGCAGGTTTCAAATGCGTTAATATCATTGGTGTCATCAATTTTACGGAAAGGAGAGGATGATGTAACTCAACAGTATGCACTGAGAACAATAGAAAACATATGCAGTCAGGGAGGGAACTGGGCAGCTCGTTTCACCAGCCAGGATGTAATTAATAACCTGTGCTATATATTTAGGGCTGCAGGGAAACAAGAGAGCATGAGACTCACAGCAGGATCGTGTCTAGTACGACTGGTTCGTTTTCATCCTCCTAGTATTCAATCAGTCATAGACAAGCTTTCATTCAGGGACACTGTAACTGCCCTTGTCAAAGGCAGTCCACGTGAGCAGCAAATCAGCTTAAACCTTCTAAACATGGCCATGCTTGGAAGCCATATGTTCACAAACATTGGCCGGCACCTTCTGCCCTTGGTGGAGGATAAGAATCTGGTTCCTAGTCTCGTGTCTCTTATCGAGCAGGGAAGTGAGGTTTTGAGAGGAAAGACACTTGTTTTTGTAGCCCTCCTTTGTAAGAATGGTAAGAGATGGCTGCCTCATTTTTTTTGCAATGCTAGGTTCCTCTCAGCAGTGGACAGGCTGGTAAAAGAGAAGGATAGCTATGTCCAGCAGTGTTTAGATGCATTTTTGCATGTTGTGTCATCTACTATTCCAGGTTTGCTGGAGACTATAACTGGAGATATTCAGCAAATGATGGGAGGAAGGCGGCATGGCCAAATTGTTGGCCTTACCAATCGGGCTGCCCCAAAAATTAATGTTCATTTGTTTCCTGTTGTTCTTCATCTTCTTGGGAGCTCATCATTTAAGCACAGGGTTGTGAATCATCAAGTGCTGCAGCAATTGGCAAATCTAATCAAACTTGCAGAGTCACCATTTCAGGTAAAATAGCTGCAACTGAGCCTGCATTTGGATATTCATTTCCATTCCATGCTTTTTTAGCTTGAACTTTTTTTCTTTACTGGTTGTCCCAAACTAAATAGGATATGATGTTTAATGTGGATAGCTAATATATATATATATATATAATTAGTACTGCATTACTACTAATATTAGGAAACATGGAATTATGTCCAACTAACTTTGGGGCCTGAAGGTCTTGGAAAATTGCTTAGGCAAGTGGTTGCATGATGTACCCGTGCTTTGTGAAATCGGTCATAGATCAAATGGCTATAAATGATTTTGGAATAGATTCCTAGTTTTACTTGTGTGTGGGTTGGGGGTGGGTGGGTTAGTAAGGTAGGGTGGTCTTTGTGTTACTGTAGTTGTCTTGGTCAGATTGTTGCTTCTACCCATTAGGGTGTGAACAAATTGGGCACAGTCCTAACTGACATGAAAAATTAAAAGATATTAACCAGTTGACATATATTACCTCTTTCATTTAATTTCAGGGTAGGGATGACTTCCAAATAACTCTTCTGCGAGTGCTTGAGTCTATAACAGAGGAGCCCTCTGTAATTCTTGAAAGCGCTAATGTTTTCATTGGTGAAATTCTCCCAAGTTTGGCTGTTCTGTACAGGGGGAACAAAGATGGAGATGCCAGATTTTTGTGCCTGAAAATTCTATTTGATGCAATGGTCATATACTTGAATGAACCATCAGAAGTTGAGCAAAGATCAGAGGACTTGAAGTCCATATCCAATACTCACTTCCTGCCCCTTTACCCCACTCTCATTGAGGATGAAGATCCCATTCCCATGTATGCGCAGAAGCTTCTTGTGATGTTTATCGAGTTTAATTACATTAGAATTCCAGATATTCTACATATGGAGACAGTCTCCCAGTGCTTTGAATTTTTGCTTGGTGATCTTTCAAGTGCAAATGTAAACAGCGTTAAGCTGTGTCTGGCTCTGGCATCTGCTCCTGAAATGGAAACCAAGTTGCTCTCTCAATTAAAAGTAGTCAGGAAGATTGGAAACCTTCTTGAGTTTGTCAATGCAAAAGATATGGAAGATTTTCTTGAACCTACTCTTGGCCTGTGTAGGGCTTTTCTTCTACGTTCAGTAGGCAGTAGAAAAGGCTTCATCTATTCAAAAGAACCAACTCTCATATGTGATGGTCCTACTGAAGTGAGAGGTGCAGTTGATCAGCAGCAATACATAAGGGATATAATGGACTTTGGTAGCAACGTTAGTGTTTTTCTGGAATTAAGTGGCTCAGATGAAGCCAATGTTGCAGATATAGCTTCTGAATGTGTGGTTTTGTTGCTCAAGGCTGCTCCCAGGGAAGCCACTACTGGTTTTCTAACTAATCTCTCAAAGGTTAGTGCACTTCTTGAGTCCTGGCGAAGGGCTGTCTCTCACTTACTGGTGCTGCGGATGCTGCATGCTCTTGGGTACTCCTGTAGGCAATATTTGTCACATGCAATGATATTATCAATATCTATCCCAGAGATTTCAAGACTTGAAACCATTGTTTCTGAGCTTAAAAACTCAAGCATCCCAGGCGTAGCTGATGCTGCTTTGCTTGTTGCCAAGGAGTTGCAGCGGCTTCCCCGGTGCAATTGAAGTCCTGGAGGTTGCCTATTGTTTTGTTGTTCCCTGCCTTTTGTTTCAAAAGGGTCCATAATTTCTGAGTTGTGATCTACATTTATTTGCAGGGACTTCGAAGGTTAATTGAGTTTCAAAAAGTCATGAAAGACCATTTTTCTGCATTCCAGACACGGGTTCAACAGTCCTTATATTGAGGTGAGTTCTATTTTTTCTTTTTCCAACTCAATTATCACAATTTGGTCCAGATATGATTGGCCTGTCGTTGTATAATCCATGTATGTAACATCATTGACATATTCAGTTCAGTATATTTTTTTCTTGAGAATTAATGTCATTTATATAAAAGCCCCTGTGCAATTTTTATTATTTATTTATTCTTATGCATGGTGGTATGGGCAACAGACTAATTTCCACATCTTAGGATTTAGATACACATTTCCTTCAGTGTAGAAGTCACTAAATGCAGCTCCGTTATTGCAGATAATAAATATTTTGTTTTTACAACATTTTACCTTCATTCATTGATTTACATATTAATTCAATAACCTCCCTTCTTCAATGTACATATTATTTTAAAGGGTTAATTTTATTCACCTTCTTGATTTTGATTAAATACATTGATTTGAAATTTCATCAATTACTTCATTTTGATTGAGAGGGGAGGTAAGTGAAAATAATAAATGAAAAGGATAGGGGAAGTATTTGTTATTTTCACTCACCTCCCTCCTACTCAAAATACGGGAAAATTTGATGAAATTTCAAATCAACGAGGGGTCACGTACATTTATCCAAAACCTGAGGGAATATGAGTGAAATTAACCTTATTTAAATTGGGGTATGGAAGTGGGGACACAGCCAGAATTTGTTCCTTTGCTCAGTTGGTGAAAGAGCTTTTGGGTCAAGCCAAGATGCCCATGAGCAGTTCTATGAACTTTATTTACACTAGAGCAAGTGACATCTTTCAAAATCACAAATTGGCAGAATTTAATCTCCAACATGCCCTCTGTATCTAGATCTGAGTGAAGACTACCCTAGAACAAGTGACATCTTTCAAAATCACAAATTTGTCCCATGTAAACTTTGAGAGTGAAAGCACAAAGACCCTGGACTAATATATCTAACCCTTTTAGAGACCCGTGAGAACGCAAGGAACTGGATGAGGCCGGGGAGTGAAATATAATGGTTGATGTTGTCGCCACTCAATACAATTGCTGGCAAGATTCCTTGTCATTTACCGTCCATCCTAGGCTTATGGCGTGGATGGGCATGGAGAGGGTTCAGCCATTTCAGTATGTTTTTCCTCCTTCACTGCCTTTTACCTTCCATGATGCCCAGGAAGAGGTTAGCCCTCTCTGGTCGTGGCTATTGAGTTAATACATTTTCTCGTTTAGGTTCACTTAAAAGAGTTAGTAAACAATCCTAGAAATGGCTTCACTCGCGAGGAAGTTAGGTTCCTTTTGATGCAACTACATTATCGTCCAAAACTCTCTTCCAAATTTTGATGTGTTTGATTATCAAGTATTTCTAGGTAGGGGGTCAGGAATGAGCGTTCAGGGAAGGACTTCAGAATATCTTTGACTTTCTATAATACAAGAAAGGATTTTGCTTGAAACTACAAACATGCCCAACCATCGAGATAGCAGAGACAATGTCACGAAGTTTGCTGCTTGCCATAGGATTCGCAGAGTGCTGGGGGCGATAAAACTGTAGCCATAAATAACCTCAATCTAAAATTTTTTTCCTCAGTCTCCTTATATCATAATTGTATGTGGGCCATTTGACAACTGTATCCAAATTAGATTTGATTTTTGATTTTTACTTTTTCTGTTTGTTGAATTTAAATGACTGACTGGAACATCCTTTGTGGTCGATTGATGGGTCGTCATTTCGGTGGACCCCGTGATTTGCGGGGGGTCATTGTCGCTAGCTAGCGCTCCGCTTTGCCGTTTGCCTCAACGTTTTGACATTTTTGCCCCCTTAATTTGTCACTCAAGAAGCCCTTGTATAAAGGGTGGTATTGACTTTTTGACAATTAGCTAGTTATGTCCAGTGGATGCTTGATTGTCGGGGGCCATCCGTCCTCTTTTCCTTGTGTCTCATTCCCCGGCCGTACCTTAATTTTCATTCAATGGACGCCGGTTAGTCCCCTTTCTTTGGCATAAAATGATTCTAAATAGAATTAAGAAAAAGAACCTTTTTTTTAATTCTTTTAATAATAATTATGATATACAAAGTAGGAAGAAAAGGTAATCAAAATTTAGTGAAAATTTTTATATGTCTGCAATTTTCATCATTTTTGCCTAGGAAAAGGAGAAAGATTGAGGCAGAAGTCAATGGCCTGAAATTTGTTTTGTTTCTCTTTCCTTGAATTTGTTCATTTTCTTTGCTAATAATTTCTCTTACACAATTAAACAAAACTTTAATACCTCAATGATATAAGTATAAGCTTAGTTTAAAACTTAGGAAATATGCTAAACTCAAAGACATTTATTAGAAAGGGGAAATAAGTGCATCACGTGCAGAAAGGAATCCCCTACTAACAAACGCATCAAATCAAAACATACGCCTAACAATCTTTGTCTGTTTTCTCACACATGCCAACCTGTATCTTCTCATCACAATCCACTCATATCCAGCCACCTGGCACCCACACCCCACCTAGAAGCTGTGTTTATACCTTTTAATGGTTTCAAATTTTAATCATAATTTCCACCAGAAAAGCCCACAAACAGTGTCACCCGCACCCCCTTCCTCTCTCTTGGGACTTCACATTAATTACAGTCTCCAAGAAGTGGAGAGTGATTTCATTATCATTAGAATGGCCTCCTTTTGGCTTCTCTTAGTACTCATCATGCCTTTCATGCTCTCACCTTTACTATCTTTATCCCCTGAGCAACTACATTTGCAGACCTCTACTATCTCAACATCTCCAGCAGTCTTGCTAAATCCAGCTCTATCTCCTCTCCCACCATTGTCACCAGACATTTCTCCTCTTTTTCCTTCCCCTGGTGGTGTGCTTCCTGTTCCAACTGGGTCCTCCATGCCCACCATTCCTTCCAACCCAAGCCCACCAAATCCTGATGATGTCGTCGCACTTGGCCCTGATTTTGCAATCTCTCCCTCTGCCTCTCTGCCAGCTACCTCACTAGGGTCTCTCAATGCAGTGGAATCTCTATATTTAGTTGTGTTTCTGGGTCTACCGGCCTTTTGGTTGCTGTAGCTTTGTTGGGGTTGTGGTGTTGCTTACTGGAGGATTCAATTGTTCTTTGCAGGTTCCCATCTTCGTTCATGTTCATTTTTCATTGTTCGTGGTAAATATGGTTATGTAGTATAGTTAGTATGTCAAATGAGCTGTGGCATTGTGACGATAGAATAAATCTATAGATTTTTTTAGTTTTTTTTCCTTTTGTGAAGCGTGGGCAGTTGTATTTTCTTCTATATATATTGTAGAGAAATTGAGTGCAGGAGATGTAATGGTGCTTCCCCCCCCCCTTTTTTTCTTTTTCTTTTTCGTGGTTGTACAAATGGGGGAATGAATACTGGGGTCTTTCAAATGAACATAAACCAATATGTTTCTCCAGAACTCCAACCCTTAAAAACTGGCAATTTTCCCTGTATTTCTTGCTAATTAATTGCAAGTTGCAATTGTTATGGGCAGCGCGTGGATCTGTGCCTCCATTTTGGGGAAAAAAAGATTCCGTCCCAGGTGCATGTTACGCGCATCCGTGAATACTAGGTGTTAAATCAGTCACATATTCTTGTCTAAAGTTAACTTAGTAAATCTCCTTCTCTTGTGAGCATTGAATTATTTAAGACACTCCCACCACGTACAAATCTTGTGAGGAGATTATTGGTGATTTGGAAGTTAAAATTTCAACGTTTCAGCGTTTTTAGTATTGAAGTAGAAAAGAGAGACTACTTTGTGCTATAGGCCTATAGCCAAATTTACAAGCATTAAGAATGCGATACTTGTGGTAAAAACGCCTCACCAATCTTGTCCTTATCTCTCTCCTTTTCCACCTTTTTTCATAATCTTTTATGCATGTGATTGTGGGTTGGCTCATATACTCTGTTGGACTTGGCGATTAGATAAAGCAATTTTTGGTAAAGGGGGGCTTTATCTATATATAGGGTACAGCCATCTCTTGAATACCCATTACCCTACCAGTTATGGTGGCTACTGGCTATCTTATTTGAGTGCCGTGATGATGCATCCCTTGAAAGGGTAATTTGTGTAGGCCCAAAGAAAAAAATTGTAACAGTCCACAATGCAGCATGTTCCTATAATGCGCTCCAGCCAAAGGTAATAAAAAGAGAGGCTTCTTCCGCATAGCACTACGACAAGCTGAGGGGAGGGGCCACTAATAATAAACATTATTTAGAACAGACACTACTCTTAGTACAAAACAGTTCTAAGGAGAAACAACAGCTTCAATTTTAACAAGGTGAATTATAGGCTATCCTGGCATATTTCTCCGAAGGTTTTTTTTTATTTCAGAAGTGCGTTTTCATGTGTTGATTTAAAAGTATAACTGGAATGAAACTCATTTTTTCATATTACTATGAATTTATATTACTTTTGACTTGAGAGGATATTATCCTTTCCTCGGAAATACATGAAATTCTAGCCCCTTTTCGTTGTTTATTGTTGTATATGGGTTGGAAAGCCTCCCATTTTTATTTGAAGGTGTATATGTGTGGGAAAAACACAGATTTTGATGCACTTTTTGGTATTGATGAGTGGGTTTCGATTTGTGGATCAGCAATTTCAGAGTCATCAACAGCGATGCCGGCTTTAATGGTTGAAGGGATATCTACCAAGTTCCCAGGCTTTTCTGGCCGTTGTCCAGGGATACAAGTATAAAAGACCAAGAACAGCCTTGGTCCTTGGCATCACCTCAAAATCAAAACCCAAACCAACCGGCTGCAGAGGCTAGTTCACCACCCCTTCACCGGCCAGAAAAAGAGAGGAAAAAAACAAAACACAAATTTTTGTATCAACAATGTTTTAACAAAACCAGATCCAGCCCAACAACGTCTTCAATCGGAATCCAGGCCTGTTCAAATCTAGTATTTCTCCCACTAATATTTTCAAACGGTCTATATGGATGGGCGCTCATTTATTATGGAATATATATATAATAAAACAAACAGAGCAAAGAGGCATACGAACATAACTTAAACTAGATTAACTTTGATGACAAGCCTAACCAACAAAAGTGACACATGAGTCAATATAGAAGAAACAAAGAAAAACAGAAATAAACTAACAGACAAACATCACAAGGGGGCTAGGTGCCCTGTGAGCAACAGGGGAGTAGGAAAAAAAAAATTCAAAAGATTTTGGGCCAAACAAGGAACCTACAAATGAGACACTGTAGGGCGTTTTGCCGCCATATTTTATCTCACTTATTTGAGATGAGCTGTTCGATGAGATCTGCAGCATCTTGGACAGTGGCAATACCCTGGGCACTTTCTTCTTCAACACTGATCCCAAATTCCTCTTCAAGGCCCATCACAATCTCAACCTATATGGATAGAAAGGAAAATCTCTCTTAGTTACATTGATCAAGCAAACATGGTTAAAGAGTCAGATGGCTGCTGGATTTCTTTCTTTCTTTCTTTCTTTGGGAGAAAGGAAGCATATGCTGCCAGACAATGAAGATTATGTCTCGGTTAATTTTCTGGAGCAGAATGAACCGAAATCTGGTTTATCTTAGAAATCTCAAGTGCCTTCACAAGTTTTCTTTAACTTGGATCTGCACATCATGACTCTAACCAAAAAAGGGAAGTACAATTTGAAGAAAATAAATGATGATGATGATGAGGATGATCGTGGTGATAACAACAGATAGGTGTGCAATGAACTAAAATAAGATATGAAGTGAACGGAAACAAGGAGAAATGTTCGAAGGATGGATATTACTTACAGTATCCAGAGAATCAGCTCCAAGTGTTGCAAACTTTGACTCTCCAGTGACCTCAGAGTCAGCTGGCAGTGCAAGCTGTTTCCTCACAATGTCGCACACCTTATTCACTGTCTCCGGTTTGGCCTGCTCAGCATTGGAATATCTATGCTGGTTAAATTATCAAATGCACGGTAGGTTTGACAATGTAAAATGTAGCATCTCTGACAATCTCTAACATTATATGGTGATAAGAGATGGATAATGTAGTATCTCTATCACATGAAGTGACACCATTTAGATTTTACAACCCCTAAATTGATGCTTCTTTCTATGCAAAAGCAACTCATCAGATTTTCCTTATTTCGACTATCTAATCAGGTGTGTAAATCACAGCTCAGCACTGCATTTCCTCTATGATAAAGTGAAATCAATAAGTATAAGAAAACTATAAAAAGAATAGGAATATCAACTGCGCTTGATGAACCAACCAAACGCATGGAATCATATGCTACCATGCTAAATGCCAAATGCAGAATCTGGTATGAAATTCCTTGGTTGTTTTGTAGCAGCCAGGTTTCTATATTAACAGATTAATGTATAACCAAAAGTTTGAGATTTTAAATTAATTGAAGCATTGAAAGAAGAAAACAATTCATGTCAATCATACAGATGACTCAACAGAGGAGTATGATATCAGTCTTAAAGGAACATACTGCACAGGAAACACGAAGGCGGGAGGGCCCTGTCCGCAGCCTTAGAGATTGGAAGCTTTTCCCTTTGATTGGCATAGAAACTGATTTGAGACTGGAGATGGGAACCTGCTTTGACATTCAACCAGAATAACTGAATAAGAGAAGGGACGGAAAAAAAATTTCAAAATGAGGCAAGTAAAACATTTTCCCCTTAAGCAAGAAAAGGCACAAAATATTCATCATAAATTGCAGCTTATAACGTTAAGTCACATGCCTTGCCAAGTTACTGTTCAATTAGCAGTATAATAAAGTAAAACACATATTTATACAGCTCCAAACCAACAATGCAATAGTACAAAAAGTATCATTCATTCATCCAAAACAATTCCATGAAAAGAAACAACCTTTCTTAACTAAATGGTTGTACACTTGTACCATTAAGTTAGGCCATTGCGGATGCATCAATGCATGCTTGGACTTTGCTTTGAAATTAATTTGTATATACTTTTAGATTCTCTAAATTTTTTGGGAAAATGATTTGTGCTTTGCAAAAGCCCTTCAGTTAACTTCTACAACAAATTGAGTGACATACCATGTAAATTTGTGCAAAATCAAAGGCATTTGTTCCTTATTTAGGTTTGAGGTAGCAAAATAAAAGGCCTCTTTGGAGTGTATGGCATCACTCAAATTTTTAAATGAGCGAATAGTTTCCAAAATCAAAACGCTTCCTCAAGATGGACACAATCAGAAAATGCCCTTAATTTTGCACAAAATTACATCTTAGCCATAAAATGTGCACTAGGGTAGCCTGAAGAAGCTGTTTGGATCCTCAAGCACTTTTTAATACACCTGGAATTGGATCTTGGTTCTTTTAGCATCTACTTTGCCGCCTTTACCTTTCTATCAAACAATTTCTTTATAGGTCTCATTCGCATTGGGAGCCAATGCAACTCTTCGATACTATGATATAGATCAGACCGAGTTAAAAAACTATTCTAAACAAGCATATATTCGTGAATAACTTTAACCATCTGATTCGAATCCAGCAGTTAAAAAATCTTCAAAAGTAACGACGGCTAAAACCAATTTCCACAAAACTGCCATCTGAAAACTAGTTTCACCGGTTCCAGATTACTTCCCTTGATTCTAACGAGCCACGAGAGCAGAGAAAATGAGAGGATTTTTACACACAGATGAAAAACGAATACACAAAAAACACATGATCATCAAAAAATCGATCATCAAAATCAAACAGAGAAACCATTTCATAGACATTGAGATCATATCACGAACAACCAAATCAACCATTAAAATAGCGATTGAAACCTAGAAAAATGGATGATCAAGGTGTTGTTACCTGGTTTTTCTTGAAGGAGCAAGTGATGGAGCTCAAGGACATGGAAACTCCTGAGGCGGAAGCCATTGAGGGGAGGAGAGATCTGAGAGGCGAGAGATTGAGAGAGAGATGAATAAGATGTGAGAGACGGAGAGCACGAAGAGTGTGAGGGGTGGTGTTCTAAATATAACGACATTTTATAGGTGCTTAATGCTTGTTTGCATTGTTTGTATCGAAACTTCTGGGTGTTTGGTTTCGGGCGTATCGCCTAACTTTAAATGTCCTAATTGCCCCTCCTTTGTTTGGACACAAGTTTTGAGGACGGAAACGGACGTTGTTTGCTGTTTTTTCATTTTTCACGCTTCTTTTACAGATACAGAGGCCTTTCATGAATCATGCGTTTGGCCATAGAGCAAAATGGATTGGAAATCCAATGGGGAGGAAAATATAGGGTTGGGGTCTGTTTGCAATCATCGTTCAGATTACTTCGAATTAATTTTTCTTTTTTGTCACCCTAGCTTGAAATGCATTTGAAAAATATGATTTTTCAAAATTAAAAATACAAATAATTTGTACTAAAAATTATGATTTTAGTACAAATTTATGAATCTATGATTTTTTTTTTGGGCAAAAATTGATTATTTTAAGAAGTACCAATATCATATATTTTATTGGTTGAAAGAATCAATTTAACCCAAAGTTCTAACAAGAACATATAAGAGAATTTTGAGAATTTTATTGGCCGTTAAATTAAAAAAAAAATCAATTAAATTCTTAAAAATATCAAATTTATTCTTATTTTCAATAAAAATATATTCAACATTCCTATCCCTTCTATTTCCCAATATAAAGAGACTTAAAGAGTTGCGAAAATGAATAAGCTATTTATATTATTTTTCTTTCTTCCATATTTGATAGGCATGAAATTCATTGAATAGGAAAGTGGAGGTAGGTTAACTAGAAAATAGGTTGGTCCTCCATGGGACACTTCTTTCAATTCCCAACTAACTTTGCCGTAACCAATTGGCTCATCTTTCTTATTTAATATGTCAACAATTAAAATGAATTGGTGGCTTGAATCCAACAACAAATGCCCACATGTTAGATGCAACATGATGTGTAACCATAGACTTTTGATGTATAAAATCATAATTGAAGTAAATATTATCTTGATAAATAGTATGAAATCATTTTATCGATATATACTATGACTTGAATTAATTCTCTTATGATATAAATCGAGGTTTTCAAATCATCACTATCATTATTATTGACAAGTAAGATGTGTGGTATAAGATGTCACAAAAGTTCATCAACAAATAAAAGTAAAAACGTGATTTGGGGTTTTGATTTTATATAAACATAATTAATTTTTTGAACTTTTCATCAAAGATCATTAAGTATATATGTTACGATCTTACTTTCATTTTCACAGTATTTACAATTATGACATGATTTTTATTAATCAATATAACAAAAGTTTATAATAAACTCTCATTTGTAAGTTGATCGAGAATAAAAATGTGGTAATATTCTAATTTACACAAAAATACTAGCTCTTCCTAGTAATTGTAACTCTTTGTGTTCATAATAAGGGTAATTATTTTCTAATTTGCACTTAAAATATTCCAAGAATAAAATATTTAATTAAAATAATTATTCATAGACCTCAAACCACATATCATAGGAAAAATCACTAATTTCCCACTTGGCCACATGTTTATTTGTATTAGATAATAAACATGATATGAGATACAAAACTATCCTAATGAAAAATTCCCCCTTGAAACCATTGATACTAAATCATTGGAATCATTGAATCACTCAATGTATAAGGCTCAGTTTGATAATTTTTTTGAAAAACGGTTTTGAAAAACAACTTTTGAGAATAGTTCCTAAAAACTATTTTTGTAAAAAAATGTCTGTTTAGTAACCTAAAATAATTTTAACTTATTTTCTATATTTTTAATTATGTTTCAAAAATAATATTTATATGTGGTGCTTTATTTTTAATCATTCTCCATATTTGTATAATTATTTTTTAAAATAACCCGAAAAAAATAAGTGAAAACAATTGAAAATAATTAAAAGATGTTATTTAAAAACACCTTATTTCCTATGTTTTAAGAATGAAAACTGTTTTCTGATTGCTAAATATATTTTTCTATTTTTCTGTTTTGGAGAAAGAAAAAATCATTTAAAAAACAGTTACCAAAAAGATATTAAACTTTCTTCAAATATTACAGTGTTAGTACTTTCATGGGTGTAATAGGATGATATTAGCAATATTTTGTATGAAAGTGACAAAATCCTTATTATCAATAATTATTAATTTTATTTACAATGCAATGATATAACATTTCTCTTTCATCAATCCATATAAGATATGTTTTCCACTAAGTCAGATGCATGCAACACAATTTCTAAAGATCTTAAGTGAAAGTTATTTAATTGAAAATTTTCCAACATGAGTATAGTATTAACATGTTTTTAAGAAAGATGACTTCATTTTGAACTTTTTCCCTTATGGCCAAATACTTATTGTTAGTGTTTTGATCCTTTTGTAGGTTTTTATTTTCAAAGAAACAAACAACAACATTATATATTTTTATGATTTGAATTTTCAATGGCCTCATTATCAAATCAACGAAATATAACTTTAAGACAAATTTCTTAATCATATATTCTTGGACCTTGGATTTTGACCTCATTAAATGAATCTTCGATGAATTAAACATGATAGGATAAAAGAGATTGATATAACGGTAGTCTAAATTCGATGAATAAAGATTCCCATATAAAATGTCAAAATAGATCAAATGAAAATTTTAAAATCAAGAAACCTCTTTATTTCCAAACTTTAACACAAAATTGTATGAGTCAAGTCTAGGAATTGAAATTAAGTTTATAATAAAAATAGTAAAATAAATAATGTCCACTAAATCTATAATAAAACTAAAATTCAAAATTAAATATAGAGTGTCAACAACCTTAATGGTTTGCTTCCCCTTGGTTTTTTTTCAACTAAGACTTAAAACCAAAACCCTTTTTTGTGTCTTTTCTCAAGACAAATGCGACATCGTATCATACTCTTATTTTTTTTGTCATTGTAAGATGCATCGTTATCTTGTTTCTTTTTCTTACTCATACCTTTAAAGAATTCTTTGCTTAGACTTATAATGATAAGATGAGTCATATCAAGTTTTGTGCTTAAGCCTTTCATCTTCTTGAACATACATGGTGATTAGATTTTTCATTTTTCATTTTTTATTTTGTTTATTGCAATTAATTTTAGAAAGACCAAATTGTACACGAAGATATGTCATGATGAAGTGAAGAAGAAAACTTTTAAAGATTGTCATATTCATTTCTTATAATTGAACTATCATATCACTTATCTTTTTCTTTATTCATTATAAAGTGAATAAGAAACTCTCTCTTAGTGGAAAGACCAAATTGTACGCGAAGATATGTCATAAAAAAGTAAACAAGAAAACTTTTAGAGATTGTCATATTCGTTCCTTTTAATTGAACTTTCGTGTCACTTATCTTATTCTTTATTCATGATGAAGTGAATAAGAAACCCTCTCTTAGTGTATTTTTATTTTATATATTCAAAGCAAGTGTAAAAATAAAAAAATGAAGTGAACTTAACACTTTTTCTTTCATAAGATGTTTCATCATTTCTCTTGATACATGATTCAATTGTTTATGACACAAAATGGACGAATGTTCGTTAACTTGATCTCTTTTCTTAAAGATTATAATATGCACATGATAGGATGAGATTGTACATAAAGGTCTAAATTCAATGAATAAAATTCACACATAAAATGTCAAACCAAATTAAATGAAAATTTTAGAATTGAGGAACTTCTCTATTTCAAAACTTTAACTAAAAAACGTATGAATTAGGTCTTGGAACTGAAATTAAGTCTACTTCAGTTCTTTTTTCCTTAAGTAGTCATTTGCTCTCTTACTTAGTCTTTTCCAACAAAGACTTAAAACTTAAACTAACTCTTCTTTTATGCTTTTTCAAGATAAACATAACATTGTCTCATACTCTTATCATGTTTCTTTTTTCTTTCCCATACCTTTCTTGAAAGATTTTTTACTTAGACCATTAATGGTGAGATGAGTCATATTAAGTTTCTTAAGCCTCTCATTTTCTTGAACACATGGTAATTAGATCACTTATTTTCCATTTATCCTTTTGTTTATTATAATTAATTTTAGAAAGACCAATTTCTACATGAAGATACGTCATGATGAAGTAAACAAGAAAACTTTTAGAGATGTCTTATTCATTCCTTTCAATTGCAATGTCATATCACTTATCTTTTTCTTTATTTACGATAAAAGTGAACAAGAAAGCCTCTCTTAGTGTATTTTTATTTAAAATATTTAATGGAAGTGTTAAAATAAAAAAAAATTAAGTGAACTTAAAATTTTATCAAAATCATATGAATCTAGTCTTGAAACTAAATTAGGTTTATGGTAAAAATAAGAATATAAATAGTGTCCACTAAATCCATAATGAGACTAATATAAAAAATTGAACACATAATAAGACTAATATAATAAATTGAACAGAGGGTGTCAATAGCTTCAATGTCTACTTCTATTCCATTTTCCTAAGGTAATGGTTTGCTCTCCCTTACTTAGTCTTTTTTAACGGCTTAAAACCTAAGCCATCTTTTCTTTTATGCTTTTTCTCAATGCAAAAGTGATATTGTATCATACTCTTATCTTGTTTCTTTTCTTACCCATATCTTTCTTGAAAGATTTTTTTACTTAGATCTATAATGGTGAAATAAGTCAAATCAACTTTTTTGCTTTAAGCCTCTCTTTTTCTTGAACACACAAGGTAATTAATTTACTTATTTTTCATTCATCATTTTCCTTTTGTATTATAATCCATTTTAGAAAGGTCAAATTGTATACGAAGATATGTCATGATGAAGTGAACAAAAAAACCTTTAGAGATTATCATGTTCATTCCTTTCAATTGAAATATCATATCATTCATCTTTTTCTTTATTTGTGATGAATTGAACAATAAACCCTTTCTTAACATATGTTTATTTGATATACTCAATGCAACTAAAGTGAACTTAAAATTTTGCCTTTAATAAGATGTTTCATTGTTTCTCTTGATACATGATTCAATTGTTTATGACATAATATGGATTAAATTTCATTCACTTCATAATTTATTTTAGAGATTGTATACAGTATAAATTTGATGAATAAAGATTCCCTTATATAATTTCAAAACAAATCAAATGAAAATTTTAGAATCGAGAAACTTCACTATTTTCAAACTTTAACTCAAAATCATATGAATCAAGTCTTGGAACTAAAGTTAGGTTTTTAGTAAAAATACGAACATTGATAGTGTTCAATAAATCCATAGTGAAACTAATACCTGAAATTAAACATAGAATGTTAATAGTCTTAATGTCTACTTCTAATCCATCTTAAGGTAATGATTTTGCTCTCCCTTATGTAGTCTTTTTCAACTAAGATTTCAAACCAAAACCAATTTTTCTTTTAGACCATTTCTCAAGACAAAAGTGACATCATATTATACTGTTAACTTCTTTCTCGTTGTGAGATGTATTGTTACCTTGTCTTTTTTTTTTTTCTTACCCATACATTTCTTGAAAGATTTTTTACTTAGACCTATAATAATAAGATAAGTTATATCAAGTTTTTTTGCTTTAAGCCTCTACTTTTCTTGAACACACAAGGTAATTAGTTCACTCATTTTAATTTACTTTTTTTTTAATTACATTTGATTTTTAAAAAGACCAAATCGTACACATAGATATGTCATGATGAAGTGAGCAAAAAAAAGTTCCTTGCAAGTGTAAGAATTTGAAAACGAAGCGAACTTAAAATTTTATCTCAAACAAGAAGTTTCATTCTTTTTCTTGACACAATTCAATTATTTATGACACAATGTGAATGAATTTTCATTCACTTCATAACTTTTTTAAGAGATTATATTATGCATATGATAGGATAATAGAATAATAAGCTCTTGTAAATTAATTGATGATGGAATAAAAATGTAGCTCTTTGTATTGATAAAATTATAATGGTCTTCTAATTTGCACCCAAAGTTATTAACTCTTTGTAACAAATGTAACGAATTGTGAATATAATATTTCTCATACTTTTATTTGAAAAGTAACTAATTTTTAACCTAAATGCCCTTTACCATTTCAAGTATTTATATGTAAGAAAATGTTATTTTAAAAAAAAAATAATGAGGGCATTTTTTTCAAAATGAGATAAAAAAAAATAGACAAATAATTAAATTTCAAAAATTGAGTTTTCATTTACCCTTTTAATCAAATAAACTTATAAGAATTATTTGGTTAAAATTGATGAAATAATATACAAATTATGAATTGGCCTACTTTTCAGTTTTCACACTACACAGTGACATTTTTTACACTAACTCTCAAAAATTCCCTCGCTATATTCTTTTAAAAATAGTATTTTCTTTAAAAACCTACGTATAAATACTTGAAATGATAAATGACATTTATACAAAAACATGTTACTTTTCAAATAAAAAAAGTGTCACAGTGTATTGTGAAAAGTAGGCCAAATTTGGTATAGAGTCATAATTCATATGGTTTCATTACTTTACAACAAATTTTGTTAATTCTAAATTAAGAAATCCTCAATTTTATTGGATGTTTTCAATCCCAACCCAACAAATATGATTTTTTTGAGATAATAATAATAAATAAATAAATTTATCAATATATTTAGTAAAATGAAATATTACGTGAGAAAATTAAACTTGACACTTTCATTTTAATATTATTTGAAAAACATATAAAATGAATATTATATAATGACAATTATATAAATTATAAATATGTATAAAAATCTTGGATTATATTTCTAATGATTCAGACTTCTCTCTAGAACTGATTTTCATTTGAGAAAATTAATCCAAATTCAATTTGAATGCAAAAAAATAATTACTCAAATCCACCCATTATGTTGGAGGGGAAGGCCCCAATTTAAATCCCAGTATTAAGAGGTTAGAAACATTATGATTAACCTAGAGTCAGTGTGATTCTACTTTTAGAAAGTATTTATAGTATAATTCTGTTTTTTTTAAAAATCGGATTCTTTCAAATACACTTTAAAAAAATATATTTTTATTAAAAGCATGTCAAATAAAAATACTCCAAAACATAGGGCTTGTTTCCTAATTGTTTTTTAAAACAATTCTAAAAATCAATTTTTGAAAATAATTTTTTAATATTTTATAAAACAAAAATCAGTTTAAATATTTTAAATATTTTTTACATTTTAAAAATAATTTTTATATTTAGTGTTTTATTTTTTTATTACTCTATATCCTTATATAATAATTTTTTTAAATAATAAAATAAATAAAAATAATATAAAATAACTAAAAGATGTTTTCTGAAAATACCTTATTTTTTTATTTTTTAAAATAAAAAATAGAAAATAATTTTTAATCATGAAACACGTTTTCTTGATTTTTTTGTTTTGAAAACAAAAAATAATTCTAAAAACTGGTTATCAATATATTTTAGGAAGCATTTCCAATGAAATAAATTGAGGCAAGCACAATAATTTATTTCCCAAGGCCAAATGGAGCCGTGACAAATGACTTTTGGCACCCTCGCTTTCCTCTCTATTTGGCATGGGACGTTTCTGGTTGTTCGTTTATGCTTCTCCTCCTTGAAAGTGGACTCAGGGCTGATGCTACTGTGTGGCACCTGTTAGAAACTAGTTTTCCGTGGCGTGTCCTTTTGGCCTCGCCATTAAAACATACAGGGAGAATTGCCTACCGGAAAAGGTGGTCTCTTTTAATATTTCGTAGAGGACTTTAATGGGGTTAAATATCAAAATTGTCCTTCAACTAATATTTTTAAAATTCAAAATATTTAAAATACTTCACTTGATTTGTCAAAAAATTTATGATACGTGACCCCATATTTATTGTAAGTATTAACATTCAAAAATTTAAATCAAAATTTTAGGTTTAACCTTTATCATTATATATAATTTGTTATTTAAAAAAAAAAAAACTTAATTTTTTTTCAAAATATCATTTATTGTTCTTTTTTTTACATTTTTTATTTTTATTTTATTTTTTAATTTTATTAAGAAAAAAATAAGTTTTATAATTATATAATAAAAATGATGATTTTTTCATTCAAATTATCTAAAAAGAATAAGAAAATGATGGAGAATGTTTAATCATTTTTTATTTTTTATAGTAAAATAATTTTTAAAAATTTATATGATTTTTTTTTTCTTTTGCATAGTGTTTTTTTCCCTTAATTTTCATACATAATTTGTTTTCTCAATGCATCGAGTGGATGATGTTAATACATTTGATATGTTAAATATTAATGAGGTATAAAAAGTGATCTTCAAGATTATTTCTTTTATTATAAAATATAGGTACAACAAAAATATGTTACAATTACAATATAAATACACTTACATTACAATAAAACCTAATTAGGAAAATTTTGAAATTTTTTATAAAAATGATAATTTTGTATGATCATATCATATTGCACAACATACTTATATCAAAAATAATTTATGAAACCAAATGAAATACTAATTTGAATTCACGAAACTCGTAGTTTATATATATATATATATATATATATATATATATATATAAATTATTAAATAATTTCAATGCACTAGATGAATGTTGTTAATATATTGATACGATATGTTAATATCAATAAGAATTTTTAGAATTATTACTTTTGTATTGAAATATAGGTACGACATAAATGTATTATACTTAAAATAAAAAGACATTATCATTACAATATATTACAACATAATTTAATTTATTTTTGTTTAATTTTTTCATGTGCTAAATTACCCAATGAATAATTGAGTTATTCCATTTAATAGTTGTGTGTTAGTCAATTGAATATTTATATATTATTCAATTGATGAGTACTCGTAAAAAATAATTATTCATTCTATTATGGTAACAAAGTTTTTAATTATATATTTTATATATATAATGATATAATAACCTTAAGATATAATTTTTATTTATGAGATATTAAAAATTATTTTTTTTACAAGGTTCTTTAAAAAATTTCAATTTTTTTTTGAAAAAAATAGCAAATTTTTAAACAGTCACTTGATTATTCAAAAGTGAATAGCAATTTTTTCGGGCCTGATAAATGTATTATTGATTACCTATACTTATCATCATGTATGGTCCCACATCATTGACAATTTCAAATTTATTTATAAATAATATAGAAAACATATTAAAGGATAAAATTGTCCTCTAAAAATCCTTGACATGAGTGAGCCCTCCTAATAATTATTCCATCCAGTCTACCCTATTAGGTAATTCTGTCAAACATATATTTGGAATCTCTTGTTTCAAACTGTATTTTAAAAATGCTAATTTTAATATAAATTTAGAGATCATGTTTTGAAATGACAATTTAAAATTGTGGTATCTAATTTATATATATATATATATAATTGTATTTCTAATTCAAACTAATTTTAGAAAGAAAAAAAAAACCAAAAAAAGCTACTTTGAATAATATTTTGTTTGATTAGAGTCCAAGTTGTTGCAAATTTTATTATAAAATTGAACTAAAAATTCATTTGACATTAATTTTAAAAAGTGTTTTTAATCTAAAAAATATTTTTGAAAAAAATTAGGAGCTTATTTGATATCTATTTTAAAAAATAATTCTAAAAAATAGTTTTTTTAAAAGTGTTTTCTAATTTTTGTAAAACAAAAGTATATTTGAAAATTTAAAATATTTTTAAAAATAATTTTTATATCTAGTGTTTTATTTTTAATTATTCTATATGTTTATATAATTATTTCTTAAAACAATCAAATGTTTTTAGTTGTCAAATGTACTTTCTGTGTTTTTTGTTATAAATAACATAAATCCATTCCAAAACACAAATTAGGTGTTTGGTATATTTTAGGAAACAGTTTTAAAAATCTTAAAAACACTTTATAGACAATTCTTTTAAAAACACCATCAAATGGAATCGATCAATATTCTTATTTTAGTGTTTAGTCGGTTTATGAAAAATGTTTTGAAGGAAATAAATTATTTCTTCTTTTGAACCCGGATGAAGTTATCTATCAAAGTAAAAAGGAGGAATGGATTTTATAAGATTTGAAGAAATTATTCAATTTCTTTGGAAAGAAAGGTGAATAATCATGTACTTTTAATAAAGGATAAAAATATTAGTAATAACGGATATATCGGTATTTCGATTTTACAGATATCGACGGATATTTTGAAAAAAAATATCGGTAGACTTAAAATTGTTAAAAACTCATGAAAATGTAATGAAAACTTCATAATAATATAATTAGAAGTATAATAGACATTTTAAAGTTATTTTATTAAAAAATTTGATATATGTATAACATGATTTATCATATTTGATAATAATATCGTATGCATCGATAAAAATATGAATTTTATAAGTGTACATTTATTATTAAATTACATATAATATTATGATATTTGATTATAATATGTCTAATTTTAAAATATATATTAATATTAAAATTATGATTCATTTAATTCAATTGTATTAAACAATATAAAATAAATTATGATATATATATATATATATATATATATATATATATATATATATATATAATTTTTTAATATTTAATTAATTATTAATGATATTAAAAACATTATGAAGAAAATTATATAATTTTATATTTTTGGTAATCAATTAAAAGAAAATTTTGCATTTAATTATAATTAATTTGTTCTTTAAAATATTATTTTAATATTTTCTTTATATAATGAGTTTAAGTATATATAAGTTTAGTGCATATTATATAACAAGGGCAAGTTTGCCCGGATAGTAAGTGGAGTGAACCTCAAACCTTCAAATCCCCTCGGAAGCAAAAGGAGAAGGACTATAGCGGCATTGTAGTACGTTTGACTTTCGTTGACCCGCGTTGACCATACGACATATTGGGAAAAATCAAATATTCATCGCCAAAATCGTTGATATATCGCGAGATATCACCGATTTCTCGGTATTTATCCCAAAATATCGGTCCGATATTTCTCCATGAAATATCATGGAGATACCCTCCGATGCACGATATATTGCCGACATATCGCGATATTTTCCTCCTTGCTTTTAATGTCTAAAAAGGTATTTAAGAAATGGGTTTGAAACTATTTTCAAAAATGATTGTCAACCGAAGTCCAAAATCATTAAACCATGCTATATACAATTCAGAGGGAGCGTTCGAGCTCAAACGTTAAATCATAAAGGATTAGTAACAGTGAAGACGAGAAATTCAAATTTTGAAACGTTGAAAAATGCGTTGGGTGACCTTTCTCCTAAGTATTTGTTGAGATGCATTACAAAAAGCATGTGTATTGAAAAAGAAAACGACCGTTTTATGATAGGGAAAGGAATTTTTAAAATGTGGGTACCAAAAGTTCCGAAAATGGGAAAGAAATTCAAACCAGAAATGTAGGAGTGCTGGGAAAGCATACTACTATTGGTAGGGAGGAAAAATTTTCAAAAGAGAACGGACAGTCCAGCAGGTACAACCGCCCACAAGGCCACACCCAAACAAACAAGCGAACCAACGCCTTCTCTATACCCATGATACTTGACTTGCACTTCATCTTCTTCTTCACTCACTCACTCACAATTATCATACCGTTCCACCAAACTGTTAACTGCTCTCTTTTTCTCTCTCTTTCTCTCCCTCAATCCATTAACTTAAATTCTTCACTGTTGTTCTCTGCCCCCTTTCAATCTCCATTTTCCAGCCCAGTAAGTTTTTCTTTCTTTTTCTTTTTCTTTTTCTTTGGGTTGCTTTGATTTTGAGTGTTTTCCTTGTTGTCAGTACTGTTGTTGATCGTTGAATTTTGGTGTATGGGTTTGGATGAGTGTTGGGAATTGAAAAGACCCCTCTACCGAACTGTTGACAGCTCTCCTTTTTTGTCTTTTTCTCTCCCTCAATCCATTAACTTAAATTCTTCACTATTGTTCTCCGCTCCCTTTCAATCTCCATTTTCCAGCCCAGTAAGTTTTTCTTTCTTTTTTCTTTTTCTTTGGGTTGCTTTGATTTTTGGTGTTTTCCTTGTTGTCAGTATTGTTGTTGATCGTTGGATTTTGGTATATGGGTTTGGATGAGTGTTGGGAATTGAAAAGAAATGTGGAATTTGGAGCAGCGTTCTTTTTTATTTCTATAATCATGGACGCTTTAGTTTTTTCTCTTCTTTTCATTTTCATCTGGTTTTCTTGGCAACCGAATGGAGCATTAGTGGAAAGGAACAATCGTTTGAGTACTTTGCATTGTTCCAGTGGTTGATCTTTGAAATTGTGTGTGTTTTTCTTTCCTTTCTCTTATTTATTTGGCTGTAAACTTTGATCTGTTAGCAGTATTTTGCCTTTCGTTGTTTGGTTTAGTGCATGAGGTTTTGTGGATTGATTTCTACAGTGTACCCTTTCGCATTTTCCATCTTAGAGACAAAAATTTAGCGATTGCTGTCTGCAGTGTTTGATTTTGTTTTTCTGCAAAGATAAATCGCTATGGAGCTCTTGGACATTCAACCACGCGAACTCAAGTTCACATGTAAGTATAAGGAATAAAGAAAACAATGGTTTTATTTGGCCTCTCTTTGGCTGGTGGAAAGAATTTTCCTTCTCTTTCCCTCCTTATTTTTCTGAGAACTAATTGGAACCTGATGTGTGTAAAACTGGAAGATCTGACATATCTTCTCTTTCCAGTTGAGTTGAAGAAACAAAGTTCATGCTCAATTCACCTTGTCAATAAAGCCGATCTATATATCGCTTTCAAGGTGCGGATTTTCTTTTTATTTCTTGGATCATGCATTGTATTCTTCAGTAGAATTCTCAAGAAGTCTCTTGCTCTTCCTCCTGGGAAAATTTATTGTTAGGAAAATTTGGTTTCATGCCTAATATTCTACTACTTCTCATCATTCAATTAAGTATAAAAGGAAATGTATAATACTTACGGACTATGGAGAAGGGTTCCAACATGAAGAAACTCTGGTTTGCTTAAGGTGATCAATTGATGCCGGTATGATTTTAGAATCATTTTGGCAGGTGAAGACCACATCTCCAAAAAGATATTGTGTGCGACCGAACACAGGCGTTGTTAAGCCAAATGCAGAATGTGATGTCATGGGTATGTTTCTACCCTCAACCTAATCAATTATTGTCTTATGCTTCTCTCATACACCTACTAAATTTTCTCTGTGTTAAATGTGTGGCCTGTGTCATATGTTCGATCTTTTTAACCAACAAGCACAGATCAATTTAAGGGAATATTCTACAGAATAGAAGTTACAGCTACTATGCTTTATCAACAAGAAGATTATGCTGCCATTGTAGATGTATGCACCCAACTTCTTTGGTTTTGATTTTGGTAAGAACTCCTATATTAGCTATAAGGCCAACTTAAGTCGCCTAAAAGTTCAATTTTATGGTACAAAAGGTAGGCTGTTACAGAACAACGCGTTAAAAGAACAAGTTTAGTAGATTAAGGATATTAAGATGGATGGGTGGCAATACATGAAAAGAAAGCATAATGAATGGAGGCATTTGGTAGATGTTGGAGATGTCAATTCTTGAGGCAAAGACAAGGTTACAATAGTCTAGTTATGTGCAAGGACGACTGATGAATACATCAACAAGGAGTGATCTGATTAAAGTTGAACATGTCACTAGAACAAGTAGAAGGATAAAAGGAATGTTGGTTGGGAAGTCGAGGGAAAAACATGATTGCAAATGACTCAATGAGGAATATGGCCTTGAATAGGGTTGAATGGCAAAAAGAATGTGCAACCTACCATAAGTATATTAAAATTTGCTTGTGAAGTTTAATTTAGAAACTTAAGTTGTAAAATATATATTAAAAAACCTTTACAAGCAGAAAGATTGCAATTCGTCATTGTGCATTTGTTCCTTCCTATGTTGTCAAATGCAGTTTATGCATTTGACATGGTTATTATTAACAGCAATATTACCTGTATTTCATTTATGCCAGCATCAACCTTCCATAATAGAATTTTCACACTTTACCTTTTGGCCTATACAGTTACCATGCAAGCTCAGCGTGTAGCTCCACCTGATATGCAGTGTAAAGATAAGTTCCTGATTCAAAGCACAGTTGTCCCCTATGGTACAACTGAAACCGATATTAGATCTGACATGGTAAGAATTTAAGGTTGCAATTGGTTTTAGGTTGTTCTTCGTTATTTTTCTTATTGTTCTTTTGGCAGTTTGCAAAAGATAGTGGCAAATACATTGAAGAGAAAAAACTAAGAGTGGTTCTCATTGGCCCTGCTCATTCTCCTGTATTGCTACCACTTAATGGATTATTGAAGCAAGATCCATGTCATGAAATTTTTTCACAAAAAGATCAATTGCTGAGTGGAGTTGAAAACACCCCCCCAGCTCATGCGGTAAGAGAAATAGTTATATTGTCTTTTAATCTCATCTCACCCCCTCCTAACTGAAGCAGCTTTTCTACGTTGAGATTTTGGGCCCTGACTTTATCAAAAGTCCTGGGAAATATACAAGGATGTAAATGTAGTTGGTATGCCATTTCTGGGTTCACTTTTTTGCTGGGATTGTCTACCTTCTTGTCTCTGTCATTTATTTGTTATTAACTTAAGAGGAAAAATTCTATATACTTCAAACAACAGAAAGAATGTGATATTGAGAACAATAACCATTTTGTATGGGATTCTCTTTTGGGACTGGTAACAATTATTGTCTCTATTGTGTCAGGTAGCTAAGGATGTAGAGGGGTTCAAAACTGCTAAAGTTACAGATGAGTCAAGAGCAGCTAAGGATGTGGAGTCAAGACCAGCCGAGGATGTGGATGAACTGAAGTTAACACATGATATTGCTAAGGAGAACTTAGCCAAGGACATTGAGGAGTTGAATTCAAAGCTAAATGTATTAGAGCTAAACCTAAGTGAGGTCAGTCTTTTCCATCCTAGACTCTTGCTTGTAGTGCTGTAACTTTTGATTTTGTGTTTACTCGGACTTCTGGTCATGTGTTTGGGGAAAGGATTCAGGTGAGATGATGCTCACATAAGCAAATGACTGAAGAGAAAAATAGCTGGTTTCCTGAGCTATGTCTCAATCTTTGGAAGGGGGTTCATGGAGAAAAATAATTAGAAAATTGTATGAGTTATATTTTTTTAGTACACCACCCCCTCCCCCACTTAAAAAAAAAGAAAGCAAATCTGGCTGTTAGCTGCTATCTTGTTTGGTATCCAAGGTAATTTTGAACATTAATTTTCAAGAAATTTTGCAAATGTTAAATATTATTGTGGGAGCAAATATTGTTGCTTGTGGTTTGCTTTCTAGTATCGAGGGAAACTCTTTCCTTCATGTTGGTCAGAAAGCAACTCCTGTAAATGGTGAACAGGCTTACCATTTATTATTGTGCACCTAATCTTTGAATACATGGCCCAATTTCAAGATTAAGTTCATATAATACATGCAATAGGAAATTATCCCCATGCTTTTCTTTTTGCTCATATTAGTGCATCCTCTCCTTGAAGTCTGAAGAAAATTGTGACAAACTGATTAAGAACTGGTGGAATTCTCTGTAGGCCAAACTTACCATCACAAAGCTAACAGAGGAAAGGAGCATGGCCACTCGGGAGAAGGAAACACTTAAGCATGAACTAGTAAGTAATTATTTTCACCTCGTGCCCTCTATTATTTTCATCATTTGTCATGGTTAATATCTTAAGTTATGAACCCGGAAAATGGTCCCTGCCATCTCTACCTTTTGGTAACCAAAGTAACCTGATAGAATGATTATTAGAGTAACAAGCAGAGAATCTGGTTGATTATTTATTTTTACAAGCCATGCTCCTAATGGAGTTTTCTGACTGAATACTCTGAACT
Organism: Vitis riparia; assembly: GCF_004353265.1. Lineage (NCBI taxonomy): Eukaryota > Viridiplantae > Streptophyta > Magnoliopsida > Vitales > Vitaceae > Vitis > Vitis riparia. Next base: position 3,261,248 of record NC_048435.1, on the reverse strand, counting down.
ATTTAATTGATTGTAGGAGTGTGAATAGATATTCTCTATTTGTGCTGTATTTCTTGTTAACCAGTGAGAATTCTTTCTGTTGAACTGTCTGGGATTTTTTTATCCTTGATCTGAAATCCAAGTTCCTGTAAATGGTGGCCAAACTAAATGCCGTGGTTTTTGCAATACTTCATTGCAAAATCAATATTGCTTTACCAGGGAATGATTCTAAGTTATGTGCTCAAGTTATTGCACTGACTGTTGGTGCGATTGTCAATAAATGCATTATCTCACAGTATGGAAAATGCACTATTTTCTGTACAAATAAACTCACCCAAACTGGTTGCAAATTACAGTGGATCAGGTCTATAGGAACAGTGGATTATCAGTTGGCTAGTCACTCCAGTGTTGAGCTTGGGAAGCCAACTCTCATATAGCATAACCAGTGGATCATACTCATTGACCAGATCTTTGACAGTAAAAGATGTGTGACAGTAGTTCTGTTTAGTCAAATAAATGATTAGTAATGAAGTATATTAACACTCAAATATAATTTGTGCATTGCTATAATAAAGAGCTACATTGGCTCCTTTATGTTTTGATCACAATCTTTACACAATCACCTAGATCCATGTAATGGTGGGTAGAATAAAAACAATTATGAATTAGATGCCATCTTTGTTCCAGTTAATTGCAGAGGTACACAGCATTTACTATATTCCACACTGCGATTGCATTATGGCAGGATTGTTGATTGAAAATTGCCGGGTCCCTACTCCACTTGAATTTGACATAACTTGTATTGAGTCACCAATTTTCCTAATGACCTCCAGTTGAGCAGAGCTTTGATACCATGTTGAGTTGCCAATTTTCTTAGAAGTTTAAGTGGTTAGGATTTCAACTCACGATGTATATCAGTCTTACAACTTTTATTTTCTATTTTATTATAGTACATAGCCATCTTATTTGTCCCAAGTGCAAGAAACTTCAGAGGCTGCTTCTGATATAACCCATTTGTTATCCTCTATTTGCAGGCAATGTTGAGGAGGAAGAGTGATGTGAGAAGAGTCCGGGTGGGTTTCCCTTTCCTGTTTGTTCTGATAATTGCCCTCATCGGTATTGCAGCTGGATACCTTATGCACTCATAGAAAGAAGACTTATTTTGTACACTGTGACTGACTGCCTGGAATTTTTAGAAGGAACAAGTTTTCCTTCTCAATGATCAGACACAGGATTTTATAGTCTGTTTATTGACCGGCCCATGCCAGAATCGTCGACATATTGTGTGTGATATATAGGAACCTAGTAAAAAGTTGCTTGTAAAGAGAACTGATCTCTTTGAATAAAAAGAAGAGCCAGTTTGTAGAATGACCATTTTGAGGAGCTTTTTCCTTATCAGGTCTATGAATCATTATGAATTTCATTTGATTTTGATTACCACATATTATAGATTTCAAGCCTAGTGCATATTCCAAGCAAATGTAGAATTAGAAAACTGTATGTTCTGAAGTTTTTTGAGGATGGTATTCCATCATTCAGTTGAATTCTGGAAAATGAGTTCTTGCATCTTCAGGTTTCTGGCCTGCAGATAGTAACAAGATGGCATACTTGATGAAGAAGCTTCCCTTACTTTTATTCTTTTCAGTTATTTTTTCTCTCTTTTTCCATTTTTCTTCCCTAGGATATGGACAGGATTCCTAAAGGTTTATGTTTGGTTTTTGGAAAATTTGGTGGAAAACACAAGGAAAAAAAAAACAGAAAGGAAAAATAGTAGAAGAGAAAAGATGAAGGAAAATAAAAATTAGATCTAAGAATAACAAATTATTTTTATATGCTGATTTAAACATGTTTTAGTTTTTACTTTTCTATAAATATTAAATAATTTAAAAATACAAGAGTTTCTAACTATTTTAATTATATTTTATTTTTATTCATATTTTTCATCACAAAACCAAACCAAAGATGAGAAAAACACCTTTTTTAATATTTTTTTTCTTCTCTTACTAGGTTATGTTTAGTCCCTGCTAAATAAAATTATTTTCTTATGCTTACTTTTATTAGGGAAAATATATGAAAAAAATAAAAATTAATTATAAACTTATATATTTTCAAATTATTTGATTTTTATATAAAAACTAAAAAATAAGTGAAATATATCAAATTTTTTTCCTTTTATTTTTTCTTTCTATTTTCTTTTCCTAGCATTTTTGGTCAAATTTTCCAAGAACCAATCATAGTCTTAGTATTTTCCAGGACCAAACATAGCAAAAAAGAGTGGCAAAATAATATTGGGCTACATCTATTCAATTCTATGTACTGTTAAATGGCTGAACCAAATGCCTGCACCGTGACCAGTGTTCTTTCTATTTTTTCTGCAGAACAGAGCTTAGAGAAAGAGCATTGTACACACATAAAGTCAGTAAGGGTGACAAAGAGTCTCCAATTCATCAAAAAATAGAGGAGAAATGGACAAAAATAATGTTAGAATACATTAAACTCTTATATTACAATCCAAAAAAATAGAGACTTGTGCTGAAATGCACTGCCAGGAATAGAATCTCACTTACAATGCATCTTCACACTCAAGAACATTGTGGCTAAAGAAATACATATTCAAAACAACCTCAATCAAACCAAATTACAAGCAAATTGTCACGATCCCAGACTGAAATCTCTCAAATATTGACAAAATTCACACAGAAAGCCGATTGCATGCCCTAGCTACAAGACGTGTAATTAGTGTATGTATCTTTGCTTTGGTTTCATTCTCATTACCATTGTTCAGGATTTGTTGGTTACCTTCTCATCGCCATTGACCAAGGTTTGGTTCAGTGGGTGATCCAGGGATGAAGGGTGTAAATCCACGTCCACCAAAAACAGGTCTCATGAAGGAATCATCAAATTTTCGCCAGTAATGGTGAACAGTGTGACTGGGAGTGCTTAGGAGCATCCGTAAGCTGGTGGGGCGGGGTACATTTTGGCTGGCCTGGTCAGTTTCTGTCTCCTCCCCATTACCGATAAGTGGGACAACGAGGTATTTAGGACTGGATGGTTCAGAAGAAATCATGCTGGTGAAGGGTTTTGGAGAAGGAAGCAATAACCTCACTAAAGGCTTTGTCATCAACCCAAACACCTGCACAGAGCCAATGTTATGAAAATAAATATACCTGCCTTCTGTGTTTGAGAAAAGAGTCGAGTCTTAAATCTGCATTTAGTGTCATTTTTCTTGAAAGAAATAGAAATAAACAATTCAATGACATAAACAAACCTTAATCTAACAAGGTCAGATTGGGTTCTTAATTTACCATATTGCGACTCTCTTTTGGGGTTCTTATTTCAGAGCCTAACAGACAAATATTGGTGATATAGCAGCTTAATTCATTATTATTTATACTGTAATCAAGGTCAAATCAAAATTTAATATAGTTATAAGGCCTATATTACTTGACAAAATAATATGATGCCAAGCCAGCTGGAAATAGAAGAGTCTTAACAAAGCTATTTGGACAATGAAATATCATTATAGCAAACTGGAGAATTCAAACAGCCTAGGCCCCGTTTCAGAGTGGGTCTCTAAATTGATTGTAGCCACAAAGAGCTGAGATGTCTTACCACTGTACTGAAAAGAACAACTGAGATAGTACTGGTGATCATAATTGCATTCCCGCGCAATTGAGTATGGCCTGCCCTAGTAAACTGTATCCATCAAAGGTAAAAATAACAAAGAACTCATTAAATGTTTATATTATCATTATTACTGTTCTCCCAAGGAAACTCATGCATAGCACTAACACATTGCAATAAGACGCAGCCCTTCCTCTCCCCTTTGACCCCTGCCCCACAATGTAAAAAGTGTGCATATAACTAATGCATTTGTATGTCCATGTCTAAGTCTTTCCCATGCCAAAGTACAATTTCATCTCTACACAAAATGCACCATAATAATGGATACATATAGACCCTTAATAGGTGGTCTACCTATATTGCTAAAAATCTATGAGGCAGGTTCAGTACAACAGCATAAATTCTATTAATTTTAGCAAATCAATCTCATGATAGAGATTGGTAACTTATGCACATATATAGCATAGATGGTACAACTTAATATCCAAATGGCTTTACTCCATTGTTTGTAGATATAGTGGCATAAATCGCCCAACTCTATTGCACAAATGGTGCAGTAGAGAACAGAACAGAACTACTAGCATGATCCCATATTGCTAGGTTAGTGTTTTCCATGACATTCATATCACCCTACATGAGATTTTTAAACCATCCAATGCTGTAAACCCTTAAAAAAGGACAACATCCAATGTCTTACCTGATTATAAGCTAGTGCCATAGAAACAGCACCACGCATAAGACCAGCCCACCAAATTGTGACCTGAAGAGTAAAATTGTGTAGTTGTTTAATAATTTGATTGAAAAAAAGGTGTGCTTCAGAACCTTAAAACCCAAATAGAAAGAACTCGTACTTGCTGTTTTATGTGAATTTTCTCGCTTGATGATTTCTTAGTCAAGTTGGACAGAAAGGATAAAGGGAAAACAAATGCTGCCCTTCCAACCAGAACCAGTCCCAACAGTATCGAGCTCACACCAATTGATTTTCCAGGGCTGAGAAGGAAGAAATTTAACATAAGCCCACATATAGTACAAGGTAAAAGTTAATGTTCAGACCAGTTACATTCCAAGCAGATGCTCATGGGAACTAATGTACTTTTGATGTAGTAACCATACCTATCACTTACAAATCTCCATTTCTCAATGTCCAAGGCATCCATGCCAACATATAGAAAGATAAAAATTTCAGCAACAAATGACAATGTCGCAAAAGCATGCCTGCAAACATTTGGTAAGAACTGTAACATCAGCAACATCACAGTTTAATCAACATTTTGGCAAAATGGAATGAAGATGAATGAATTTCAATGCTTCACTTCCTGGATAATTAACATACTTGGTAGTCACTCTTGAACTTTCAGTCACATTATGCCATGTGTAGTGAGACATGACAATCCCGCAAAAGAACACTGTGAGAATGGCACTTAAATAGAACAGCTGTAAGACAAATAACAATTCCAAAATTAAGGTCCATGTGCTTATTTTGGGGCTCAAGAGTATAAATAAAGAGCAAACAGGGGTCAGGGAAGGATTTCCCAGCAAGTTGTGGGATATCTTACTTCAGCCAGCATATACGAAAGGTAAGCCATGAGTATCATGATTGCAACCTCCCGATCAGTCGAATGCCTGGAGTTTGTTAACAAAGAAAGTATGAGAATTCTCCTCAAAACTATAGCCCTTGTCTTTTCTTAGATATTTACTACTTATACAAGTGATATAAAAGAATTGTTGGTCATATAGATGATGTAGAAAGAAGCAGCATGTAGAACCCTAATGATCCAACTGATAATTTTTTCTTTTTCTGAAAAAAAAAACACTTTCTCTGTTGTAAATTCGACTAAGTCAAGACATGGTCTGGTGAAAGCAGTACAACACTTAATTACAAACCTTCCAAAATAGAGCTTTTTAATAATATATGCGCTAAGCAGTCCAGCCTGCAGAAGACAAAAAGAAAATGTTAAGAAAGTTCTATATAACCACAAAATGCAACCATATTGTTAGGTGCCTATTTACATAATTTAAGTTGTCTATCAAAAGAGAATCGTTTGTAACCACAAGCATGCACACACATGGCAGAGTGCAAGAAAGACTTACAAAAACTCCCAGCATGGTACTTGTGATAAATAAATACAAAAAGTTGCCAATGAACTGCAAGGCAATGCTTGAATCGATGTGAGAGAGGTCAAAGCTCTGGATTGCATTGAAAAGCACCACAGATGTGGCATCATTCACAACACCTTCTCCAAAAACCAGACTGTAGAGTAAGGGTGTCTCATCCTGATTAAGCACCTGCACAATTGGATTGGATAAATAAGTTGTGGAAGTGTTGTCCCTTAGAACTAGTAACAGGATCACAGCTTAGTAAGGCCATCTGTACCTGCAATGTGCAAACGGAATCTGTTGCAGAAAATATTGCTCCAAGTGCTGCAAGTCATTGAGTGAGATGAGAGAACAAGAAATGAAATTGTAATAAGAGAAAACACAAAGAACTTTTGGGGAGCAAAGTGTGAAATGAAGAGTACCGAGGTAATCCCCTATATCAAGGGAGCCAATTTTCATCTTCTTGAAAAAGTGTATAGCACCTGTGTCAGAGTAAGAAAGAAGTTGAGAAGAGAGTATAACGATAATCCACATTCATCACTGATTAACTTGTGAATAACAATGAATACTGATATTAATTTGCATTTGAGATCTCTGGAAATATGCAAGAAGCAGTTTTTCTCTTAATTTTCTTTTTTCCCTGTTCAATATGTTAAAGAAAATGTAAAAAATACATAAAATGAACTGTAGCATCAAAGATGACCACAAAACTCAGTCATTGGTAACAGCTTAAATGAACCGTCAAATCCATCATTCAGCCTTAAAAAGGGGGACACTAGTAGAATCCATCATTCATACTTAAAAAGGGGAACACAAGTAGAATCCATCATTCATCATAAAAAGGAGGAACACAAGTGATAAGAGAATTCTAGCTATCAACTAAAGCATCTACTCAAGTGTATAAATTACACCAACAGAAGTCCTTCAGATATGATTGCTTGATCCAAAAAGGTCGATTATTGCAATCACAGGAACATGCAGTCCTCATCTCAAAATAAACAAGATATGGGAATAATTAGCATGAAGCATTATTTTTATTTTCAGTTTCACCAAAAACATGAAATGACAATAATGGTGTCCTGTTAAAAAATGGTGATAGGTCCAGATATACTCTAACATATCTGTTTTTTAGTGTGATTAAATAATTAGCATTTCTCTTCCAAGTAACATATACATTTGGTCATCTAATGATCCCATAAATGATGTGTTTCCACTGGTTCTGACTTTCATCATAATACTCCCATATATCGATTCTCTCCAATCACTCGGTCCTAATTCCAAGTGTACTTCCATGGAATAACTAAATAAGCAGAAGTGAAATAACCATACAAGCAAGGGTTTTTTTTCCCATTGCCTCATATTTCAGTAATCTAAGCAAACATAAAACCTGCCTATACCCTTGACAGTGAACTCATTGCATGCATGACATGAGTATAGATAATGCCCCAACTAGGAGCATGAGCACAAATATCAATGTTTTGCCATACAGCATGAGCAAGATTTTTAAATCAGGAACAATAATTTTGACCACATGTGGCAACCCTGCTATAATTTAGATGATTTGTCATCTAATGATTTTAGTGGCAATATACATCTACAGTTCTAAACTTCTAAATTCCGCAAAGAATTTATAAACATGAACTAAAACAATTAAATACATTTAGTTGCTGACTTTACCTAATGATATGATGCCAAAAGATATCAGAGTTCCAATAGCTCCAAACAGCATGATGGTCATGAAGTTACGAAAAAACTGCTTCTTTTTCACCTGGAAGCTGTTGCAGGGAAAAAGTAGAAGAGACAAATCAAACTGATTATTATGGTCACATGCTCTTACCAGTTAACCAAAAACAGAATGCTGCTTTAACTAATATTTTTGCCGCTTATGCTAATTTAGTATTCTAAATTTGTCATTAAAAAATTAATATAATTAGTAAAAGCATGAAACATTCCTGAAATTTGAGTTGTGCTGTGCCTTATAGGAAAATGAAATCAGGACAACAAATGTATTCATGTTCACAGTGAGGTTGTGCATCCATAAGATTGTAATTTGTAAGATTCTGGGTTATGTCATTGAAGAATTTCATACACACTGGCTGAAAGAATTTTGTGTGCCCAACATATTTCCAGGAAACTCACATTTCAGAAATAAAAAAGGAAGCAATCTTCTGTTAAAGAAGTGCAACCTGCTATCATCTATACTATATATTGAACAGCAGGAAGGAGAATGTTTTGTTTGCAGGGAAGTTCTGGGGTCTACTTCTCCCAGACACCAAATGGGTCCTCATTAAACCTTCATCATCAAACTGCCTATGGACTCTATAACAGTACAGTTTCATCAGGCACTATGGATTTTGCATTGTGGCTGCTAGATGTGGTAGCTGCAAGTGGCCTACTGGCCCACTATTGTTGGGTATCAATAATGCATTAATACAGATCTTCTATCAAGATGGCAGCCTACTGACAATTTCAGTAGATTACATACTCAAGAACCAACTTGTGTTTTGTATTTCATGTTGGCATATTTGTTCACTAACAATATAATCACAACCATCTGATTGCAGAACTCTATTGTTCATGAACTTCAAAATCTGTTTCTTACTATGGTGACTCCAGCATCATCAGAGATTGCTGGCAATTGCTATTCCAATCTTTGTAACTGTATCATTTTATTTTATTGATTTAAAACTTTTTCTCCAATGTCGAAGCCAAAAAAATAAATAAATAAATAGCGTATGAAAACTTAATCCCAACGCCATGGATCATTGTCAGATCAAAAACCCAATTGCAGGTTTCTGAGAATAAGCATCTAACTGCTCTGGATAAATAAATGAATCCATTGATGATAATAACGAACAAAATATTCAAATCGAGTTTGCATTAAGAAATCCAACTTACCCAGCATTAAAAATGATAGGTGGAAGAAGATAAATAAAGAAAAGATCTTCACTGAATACTAAAATATGTGAGCTTTTTCCTCGGGTGGTTAGTAGAATAATAATTCCTGTGCACAGACCCTGCAATCAATCCACACAATGTTTGGCATCAATTCCCTGTAAACCAGGCCGAACTGTCTATCAAATGCTATAAATATACAAAACTCACAAGCGCAAGGGCTGTGATTGACTCGTTCATCCATCGATACTCCTCTAACAAGTGACCCACCACAATACACGCGCAGAGAAGCGCCACAAATAGATTCATGGAGACCACAGAACTGTGATCAGATGTAGAGACCATTCCCAATTTCATCACAACAGAGCCTAATTCAAACCCCATGGTGTCCAGCTCGATTCGATCCCAAAGAAGAGCAAACTGATCACTGTTATCAAACGTTTCTCAGTTCCCCTAACAAAGCTTGAAGTCGTAATACAAACTTCTCAGCTTTCAAATATCGACCGGACTCTGCCAAACAAAGAGGACAAAAAAAGTGCGCATTAACGTTCAGATCAGCAATTGTAGGGAGCTCAATTTTCCATATTACTGAGAAAATGAAGGAAACTAAAAGAAAATTTCTCTAAACCTCTTTTGTCGAGAAGAAAAATCCGTTTTCACAAGACAAAACACAAGATTCAAAACACTAATTTTCATTTTATTTTTTTGTTCTCCTCCATTTTCTCGCCAACCAAACACTCAGAAGAACATTTCAAAACAGAAACCGAACAAACGCACACCAAAGAAAAAAGGAAAGAAATAAAAACACTGTAGAAGATGATCCAACTCCAATTAACTCACCCCAGATTTGCAGAGTCCTGTCCTGCGATCTCCTCCAATAACTCAGTGATTTTATAGTACACATATATCTTCAAATAGAGAGAGATTTCCGTTGAAGACAACGAGAGACTGAATGGCCGCGAAATGTAATAAATAAGAGTTTTTAATTTATTGTTTTTATTTTATTTCATTTGGTGAGGCGGTGGAGCTTGAACTTTGAAAAGACTCTGACCGTTTGATTAAGGTTGATGATGGAGAGTAGCGTGGACCAAGCGTGGATGTGGTTGCATGGAATCACTACTGTCTGGCTTTTGATGCTGTGGAAGAAGATGAAGGTCCCACCACGTCATCATTATGTCTCCTAAGGACTCCATGTGTGTTCGTGGATTCCATTTTATTTTAGGGGGTGTTTGGTAGGTTTTCTTTATTATTCTCATATTTGGTTAAATGTTAAGAAGGTAGAAATTGAATAAAAATTTATTTAAATAAAAATTAAATCTAACTTATAAGTCGAATCTATTTGATAATATAAAATAACTTAAATTTACTATTTTTCTATCTTATCTCATTCTTCAAGTCTAATGCTTATCTTCTTTATAAAGTTAGAAACTCATTCATCATTCACTTCTATGCAACAAGTGATTCTCTCAAACTAAATCAATTAAATCTTTTATAATATTTAAAAAAAAAATTCAAGACTATTATTTTTTTCTTTTTTTTTGGTAAAATATAATTTTATAACTACTTAAGCATAATAAATGATTCAAATTTTTAATAAAAATAACAATTAATTATTTGTACATTAAGGTTATATGATTTTTTATGGTTAATTTTTTATTCATTGAGTATCTATATTTTTTTAGTCTTGTTATTTAATAACAAAAAAACTCTCAAAAATTATTTTTTAAAAATAAAAATAAAAATAAAAAATTGTTTTAAATTATATGAAAGGATATTATTGTAAATTTATTTCTTTTTCATTTCCATTCCTATTATTATCAAACATTAGAATGAAAACAAATAATCATTCCAATATTGCATTTCTAAGTACCAAACACCTCCTTAATTACATTTTTTTTACTAAAAATATAAAGCATTTTCTTATACTTCAAAGAAGTTGTATCAAACTTGTCTTCTTGTTTGATTTTTTATTTTCTATTTTTTAAAAATTAAAAAAAAAATCAAAAAAGGAAAAATTGCCAAATAAGCAATTGTTATTGAAATAAGAATTTTTTTTCTTATTATTAGTTGGAATGTACTTTAATGCTCTTTCCATATCTAGAAACCCCTTCGATAAAAAGGAAAATTAAGATAATCGGACAAATATTTTAACGTTACTTAGAAGGAATTTCAGGATCACGTGGCGGCCATGTGCTTAACACCGTCCGTTGATGTCCTTTAACTCGAAAATAGGAGTTAAATTAAACGTTGTATTTATAAGCATATAAAAGATGTCTGATTTTTGGATCGTTTCTGAAAACAAATTTGAAATATTGACTGAAATAATTTTATACAATTTGGAGACAAGGTTGCTGAGTTGTCAAAATTGGGTGTCTGCTAGCGTGGTGACTGGACCAGTCATACAGGAGTCATGGCGTGGTCGCTTTCATGGCTGGCCGGGATATTTGTATACTCACATCTTACGGAACTCAGCAACTCCACACGCACCTCACGGCATGCGTCATCTTTCTTCTTGGCCAAGATCATTACAGCTGTCATTGTTGGAGTTTATTTTTGCCAAAAAAAAAATACGGTCAAGTGTTGGGGTTGAGCCAACCAGAGTCAAGTCCGATATACCTTCACCGAAGCCAGGAGGACTTCTTCCCTCCACATAGGATGTCCAAATAGGTTGTTCGGGCACGTCACTTTTAAACTTAAATAAAAAATAAGGATAGCTCTAACAATTCTTTTTTGAAATAATCTCTTACCTTGTGTTTTTTGAAGGATTTATATAAAGTTGATAGTACTATCACTGTAGTGCGGACTATATGCACTCTTAACATTTCTTGTAATAATGAATGCCCTTAGGGCAACTGGACAATTATATCAGATAAAGGCGATTGACTGGTGTCGTCTGTTGACGTGCCAAAATCTCGGACCGTGCAGCTGATTGTTCATTTAATCTGTCAATGTTTGAAATTGTGTGTAACAATTAATTGACATTGATTTTTCGATGTAAATGGAGTTTCATTGGTCGTTTAGAAATCTAATATCTAATTCATCGTTCGAATGTCAGGTGTGTGGGTCGACGCTCAGACAGTAGGCTTGGTTGATCACACTTGCCAAAAATCCTAAAGACTTGACTATATTGATTTTTCGATCTGAGATTCTAGTGAGCCCAGCCTGTCAATTCCGTCTACTATTGTGAAAGAAATGAAACCTCTCACTTCTAAAGTCAAACGGAACTTATTTTGGTTCAAAGGGAAACCTAGTAAAAATCCTAATGTACCAATTTTGTAAGTGTCAAATTTTACATTTTCAAGGGATAATAATAATTTTCCTTTTCCAATAATTAGTGCGACAACAAAAAAAATGTCAAAAATTTGTCACCATAAACAACGACCAGGTGTACTGCGCTATAATTTGCCAGGTGTAAAAAATGAAAATAAAAAAAGAAAACAAAAATTTGAATTCAAAATCATTGGCGGAGTGATTCCGGAATCTGTCGCGCAAGGCAGCGAGAGGAATGCGAGGCCCACGCACGCCGCATGGTGAAAGGCTGAAAGCAACTGCAACACTGGCGGTGGGGGTGGTGGTGGCCGGCAAACGCAAACAGCCGTACTGCGGCGATCATGTTTCCCACAACAGAAAAGGTGATTTTGTGAAACAGAGAAATATTTTGGGAGTGCACGAGCATTGGCTCTTTTGCAGCTGCAGTGCAGTAAAGGGAAGTGTTGGTGGGCAAAGATGATTATGGTCTTGTTAATTAATAGGGAGTGGCTGATCTTATCATGAATCCGATGGTCCACGTAATCACTGTTGTGGTGCTACGTAGCCGGTTGGAATGGTGGGGCCCTTGTGTGTGGCTTGGTAAAGAGGGGGCACCAAACTTGCATACTAATTTTGTTGGCTTGGGTGGTCGCATGGTTGGACCCTTGACGGGATATCATAATGTCCCTTCTTTATTTGACTCTGATTTGATTTGTTTATGTGTGTTTAGTTATGTTTTATCTGCGTTTTCTTTTAATACTTTCTTTCATATGTATAAATTTTTAAATAGATTTTATTATAAATAATATTCTTAATAATGACTTTTTATCTTTAGATCCACCTTTTTTTTAAATAATTATTTTTCTTTTCACCTTTTTGCATGTCTTTTTTTAAATAAAAATAAATAAATTGGAGGGAGCTGCAATTGAATATTAATGTCCAAATATGTCATTGAATTCATTATAAGACGTGAGCAAAACTCGGAAAATAATATGATTCTTGGGTTCCTTTTACTAAAACTATGTTTCTATTTATTTTTGTTTCGAATTGGTAATCATATAATTACCTCGTGAGAAATTAGTTGCACCCATGAATTTTATAAATATTAATATTGCATTAACTTTACTCATATCAATATGCTAATTATATACGGGTCTTACCAAAAATGGATTAAGTTATTTTGGTAAATATATTCAGTTGACTCCTAACTTTTTACCTATTAATATATCTTATCATGTAATTATTAGATTTGATATATACATTTATGATGGATTATGCATTTATTAATATCACATCAAGAAGATAACTAAAAAATTTGTCACTAGCGATTGCTTACTCATCAATATTCACGTATAATGATTTTAGTATTGTTCAATTAACTAGAATTGAGTCAAATCAAAACCTCCAAAATAAGACATTATCGGATCAAAATAATTGAAATATGTTTGATGTATTTTGTTTTGAATATCCAAATATTAAATGTCACGTTTTATTTTAGCATGATTTGCTAATTTGTTAAATTTAAAAAACAAATAATGAGGCATCACGAGGGATCTAACATTCTGTTTATAAAAATTTTATTTTTAAAGAAAATAAGCGTGTTTGTTCTTCATTTGTTCTCCGTATCTCTCGTGCCCTTTTCATGTATGAAATTATAAAACAAAAAATTATTACATGTATGTGAACAAATCAAGCTTGACAATACAAGACTTGCTCTTCTAAGTGTGTTACGATTCACGTGCGAAGTGCGTGTCGATGTCCGCATTAATTAAATACAAAAATGTTGGCATTGATGGATCAATCTAGAGTCCGCCTCGATTCCCATGGATTGGCCTCAACCCAAATTTGTTGGGCTTAGAAGTTTTGGGCTAGTTGGGTCATCAGTTCCATGGGCCATGGCAAACCCCATCCAATAGTTCCTGGACTTCAATTAAGGATGTTTTTCAATTCAAGAAGTTGTAAATTATATGACAGAATAATTATTTTCTATTCAAGAGGTTCCTCGTAGACCAAAATTCGAATTTCTTTCTCGGTTTATGGAGGTGGCAGCCATTTTGTGGCTGCTAGGGTTGTAACTTAATGGGCAGTCTGAATCCATTTCAATCCAACATCTAACCCAATATGCTTAATCAGAGTCCAATTCAAACTTACTTTTCGAAGTTTGGGTTGATCCGATCAATTGAATTGATCAAATTGCATGATTCACAAGCCAACAAATTTCAATATAATAATAATCACTTTTGTGGAGGGGCAGGAATAAGAAACGGGCTGAAGCCGAGACTGGAGGGTCGGTCCTTGGGGACTATGCTGGCCCATGCTCGATCTTGGGCTTAGGCCCAAACCATGTTTCTGACCCTAGCCCATTTTTGTGGTTCAAACATTGAAAACAAGAAAAGAGTAATTTTGTCATTAATCCAAGAAAGCCTATCCCAATCCCAAATTTCATACCATAAACCCATTAATTAAAAATAATTTAATATCATGTAACTTGACATAACCTAATATCATACAAATAAAACCATGTCCTGCTCAAACACAAAAACCTAACAAAACTTAGCCGAAGGCCAAATATTAAATCACAACCCCCACCAAAAAGTAAATAAATAAAAGCCAACAACCTTTTGTACTATGGAGGAACACCCATCGGACGAACCAAATACCAAACGATTGATCATCATCACCTTTGACCAACCGTGAAAATGACATTACCTCTAATCTATCGTAATATAAGATTGCGAAAATGGTATGTCCTTGTCTTCTCAAGAAATCTATATAACCTTTAATAGATCTTCAAAGGTTTCATTTTATTAAAATAATTTTATTGTAATTTAGGGTGTCATTTTATTCAATCTTCTTAATGAATTCCTTAAAACCATTTTACCATTTTGAAATTAAATTTCTTTTCATTTTGTAACTGTTTGATTTTCTAAAACCTTTAGCAATAATATGGAAGATATTTGCTACAAGTCCCCATTGTGACCAAAATTGTTGATTAACATGTTTAGAGAGAGAGCTTAATATAAATTATATATCATCCATGTGTATAAGATGTAGTTGCAATCAAGAATCAACGGGGTATGTAAAATTACATAAGTCTACCTCAACATAGTAAAAAGAATATTATTTGCTTTTATTTTCCTAATTTGAGTTGTTTAATGTTATAGTCATATTAATTTTATGAAGATATGATATTTGATTCAAGCCAACTTATTCGATTATGCTCTTTTTGTTAAATTATAAGATAACTTTTCGAGTAATTAGTATCAATGTGTCTTATTGTGAACAAAAATTAAAAACGAACAATCTTCAATCAAAACCTCTCCTAAAGTGTCCTCTAAGAATATCAAGATTTTATTGGTTCGACAATAACAAGCCTACATCCATGAAAATTATAACAACAATCATATTTATAACCAAAATGATTAAAAGAACGAATATAACAACTTTTCCAAAAAGATTTTCCTTAACAAGTTCGCTTAAATTTTCTCTCTTTAAATTCCAAAAACATTATCTCAACGTTTTTCAATATTCTCTATCATTGAAAAATAAAATAAAAATCCACCCAAATTAGCTCATATATTGCTCAATTACAAGTCTCTCAAACAAGCCCCTAACTAACACATACACATATATATATATATAATAAACTTTATATTATAACAAAGTTTAAAAACTTACTTTCTATGTTCTTCAGGTAGTTGTTGCCATATCATCACTTTTCCATAATAAAATTATAACAACTTACACTTATAAAAACATGTAATTAGTATAAATATATGTAAATGGTAATTGTATGGTAGGATGCTCTACACAGTGTTATGCTTTATATAAAGTCACTAATTTGTCGAAAAATAATTATACATATAAGTTGCCCTACAAGTGTTCCAAGAATCCCAATCAACATGGTTATGGAATGTCATTTTATGCATATAATCTTATAGCTTCTGATTGTACGAGTTTTGACATTTATTAATTTCCTAGTTTTTTATTTTTTATTTTACACAACTTTAGGTTATGAATAATGAAAAATTGAATTATATTATCTTAATATAAAAAGATTGACAAATTTAACTATTATAGAAAAACGAGATTATGTCATAATGTACCTTATCATGAAATTGATGTAGGAGCCTTCATAGTATTTCTTGTGACATTACTACTAAGTTGAAGTCTTCAAATGTTGACTTATGTTAATACTTGAAATTCCAATAAAGAAATTGAAGGAATATTTAATTAAAGTTATCTCATCTTATAAGGAGTCACGAAGAAATTTACATTAATATGAATGATTATTCATAAGTTTTGATAAATTTTCATATTTTATAATCGTCATATTTTTTTTTTATAAAGTTTGATGGGTAATTTGAATATCAAATAAATTAATATGTAAGTCTATCAAGTTATATTAGTATACGTTGATTTTTTTTTAATTTTCATGTTTTATAAAGTCATATTTTAATTTTTTTAACAAAATTAAAATTTGAAAGTTTTTAAATTACATTGTGGGTCCCACATGTTATAATCTATTTAAAAATATTAAAATAATATGAGATATTTATTATTAAATAAACGGCCGAAAACCACAGCCACATCATGGACACCTAATCAGTTGCATTAAGTCGAATTGTAACACAGCAGTGGCGTGGGCCCGAAGCAGCTGCGCAGGCGCACATACATAACAGGCACAGGGATCATAGGCGGAGGCGTATATATAAAAAGGCATTCCTAAATGTTTGCTTCCAATCTCTTCTCTGCTCCACGCAGTGGGGAAGATAGATACAGATAGAGAAGGCAGCGGATTTTTTACAAACACATACTAAGCACTTTCTCTCTCCTAGGGTTGCCGGGTTCGTCATTGTCGTGCTTGTTCGCGCTCTCATTCACGTCCAGTTCGTGGCGCATTCAGCTGAGATCGACTCTGGATTGGTTCGAATTCCCTGGTTTCGCCATTTTCTCATTGTTGTCGTCGATTGAGGTAATCGAGTTATTGTTGTGGTTTTGGTGATTTTGAATTGCTTGTTTTTTACGTTGTCGCGTGTTTGTGTGGATTTTTTTTTTTGGTGCTAGGATTTGTGGATGTGGGTTGGGTTTTTGTTTTTGTTGTTTTTTGTGGTTTGTATTCGAGAGGCATTCGGATTGTGTGGTTTCTTTTGTGGTTGAAGCATGGAATAGTTTATCGATTTGATTGCATGGCTTAGAATTGGTTGTATTTATGAAATGTTTTGTGGCCAGAACTCTGAACCCTAATTTATGTTTTATTTTGGGTTATCTGATTTACTCGTCCTAAGTATGAGTTCGTGGGCTTTAAATGGTGTATTATGCATGAATCTATTTAAAGAATTTGATTGGGAAAAAATCTGGCAAACAATTGTTTGGCTACGTCCTTCCATTGATTCCTTGTTGGAAGATATTGATTAGATTAGCACCGTGAGGCTGAATTTCTGCTGAGACTCACTGTGGATTTATTCGAATTTTACAATTTCATCATTTGTTTTCACCATTTTTCTCTTTGATATAATGATGATAGAAAAAGAAGAAGCAACCTTTCCACTAAATATAAAGAATACTGGGTACATCAAGGATGATTCATCTTTCAAATCAAAGAAAAAAAAGGAATACAAACGAAATGAATTTAGTACACCCAAGGATGTTAGGCTAAACCCCAGTAATTGGATGAAACATTTGCACAAATTTTCATTTGATCTGCTACCTCATTAGTAGACCACAGTATCCAAGAAAATCAATATTCCATCTGATCTGATAGGGGTCCAAGATCTTCCTGGTTCACATCCTAGTCCCATGCTCCTATCTTCCCCTGAGCAAACCATGAGATGACAACTTCTGAATCCCTTCCTCCTCAGAAATTTGTAATCCCCTTAGATTTTGCCTCCATCGAGCCTTTATCAAGGCTAAAATCTCAATCTGTATAGAAAATCTTGAACCAGCTGGCTTTGATAAGGTCCTTATCTGGCTGCCTTTGTAATCTTGGAACACAAATCTCTACTTGGCCTGAATTCCTTAGCGTACATCCATCATTTTTTTTGGACGAGTGTTCATCCTTCAAAATTCACTTTAAGATAACTTGAAGGTGGGGGGTTCCTAGGCTTTACTAACCTTAACCCTACATCCTGTTTCTAGCACTACTACTGAATGTTTCTTAAAATTCATACATAACATACTAAGAGGGAGCTCCACAAAGAAGTAAGCTAAATGGCTAATAGAGACAGTGTTTCATAACGTCTCATGTGGATTCTACTTACTTTTACAAATCCAAATTTCTAGCCCAAACATCCTGAGAATAGCAAGCACTAGTTCTTTTTCAAAGTACTTTACCCTGGGGAGACTGGGGCTCCTCCTAAAACCTCTGAAGGTAATGAGCATCATCTCTCTACAATGAATGAAGCAGGACCACCATCTAAGTGAAGAGCACAATGTTGAGGGTTAAAAGCTTTAAATGCCTATCAAAGAAAGAAAGAAAATAAATAAAAGGGCCACTATTATGTGAAAGTTTTAACTGGGAGTACCTTTAGACTTCCAAATGATATTAACCCATGGAAAGACATATGGGAAAACACTGTGTGAAAGAAAGGCTAGAGGAAAATACGTCTGAGGGAAACCAAATCCAAATCCTATGACCTTGAAGTGACACAGATGTAAACATGTTGGAACTTGAGGAAGGGAGAGGATAAATAATCAGTTGTCTGATCTAATAAATCAGGATGACAATCAATGTTTCAGAAAGGGTAAGACAAGATGTAGGATCCATAACCCTCAAATATGAGAAAGGTTAGGGTATAGAAGACACAAAGGTTGGTTCTCCAATCACAGGTTTTCTAAAAAATGATTTTTCGAGCCATCTTCCATCGAAAAATGGAAAATATATATATATAAAATAAGAAGCCTTAGCAGATGGGTTTCCAAGGGGATGGAATGGACATGATGTCCATGGAGCACCTGATCACAACAGTGACATCCCATTTATATGCCACTCATATGTACTTCTAATAACACTATGTCATAGCTAATCATTGTCCCTAAGAATACCTTAAGAGTGTTCAGTCCTCTATTCCTAATGGAAACTTATCAACTTTCAAACCCCGAGGAAGAATGTCTTCTCCTTTTGTTATGATAATTGCCAATTGAGGTAATGAGTTCTCATTTTGGTTTAATGACTTCAAATTGATGATTAATTGTCAATCTTGTGTTGATTTTGATTTTTCCTGTTGCAGTTTTATTGTTATGGTTTAGAGTTGTTGTTGTTTTTGTTTTTTTTTTTGTTTTTTTTAAACTTTTGGTGGTTCTATTTGAGAATTGTTTAATTTTTATGGTTTCTTTTTTGCATTATTTGGTTCTTGAAAGTGCAAATAAAAGGAAAGAGAACTAGGGGATAAAAAAAAACAATTTATCTTGATTGGGTTGGATGGAAAATAGGAAAGAAAATGAATTGCATTGAAAATCAGAGAGAAATTTATATAAGTCATGTTCTCTATCTATAAAGGGAATAAAGTTTGGAAAAAAGTGGAGGGATTTTTTTTTTGTTTGAACTTGTTTTTCATTTTCCTTTATTTATTTTTAATTATTATTGTCATTTATTGTGTCCAAATTCAGATTTATGGGCTTTTAAAATGGTATATTATGTCTGAATTTACATGAGGAATTTGTTTATGAAGGCTCATGAAAAGGTAGTTTGGATGTGTCCTTTCATTGCTTTACCTTTTGGTGTTATTAATTCGGCCATGTATTGCGAGGCTGAATTTGTAGTGGCCTATTCCACTGCCTAAATCCTAATGGAAATCAACATACTTGCAAAGGGAACGGGATCCTGAAAACCAACCCCATGCAAAATCCAAGTAATAGCTTCAACAAAGAAGAAAGAGTTTGGATATATGGATATAAGACACCACAATTTCTGTGGTTCACCTAGAAGAGGCTACATCTATGCTGACTGCCTGCAAGTGATAATATTACAATTTGATGGAGGTCAAAATTTACCTTCCATAGGAACAGTTAAAAACCCCACTAAAGAGCACATTTCCTTACCTGCTTAAGAAAATGCTAAATGTTCTTAATTTGGGGAACACATCTTCTAGTTGAAGCAAATTCATAACAACTTCTTGAAGGCAATCCCCAAAACTTGGGCAGTCTACTTTGCTGCCTAGGTAGACAGCTGCCAAGAAAATTCTGACCTACAAAAATGAGAACCCTCTGCTTAAGAGAAAACTTATGTTCTGCAATCCATATGAACCATCTATAAAGTGTAAACTTCCTTGTCCTTGATTGACAAAGTTGGTGAAAAGCTCTCTTTCCAAAAAGCCCCACCAGAAGAGAAAAACTTGTTAATTCCAAGAGAAAGACAAGTGGTGGTTTATTATTTATATCACTTAATCTGAACAGAAACCAATGACTGTTGGCGTGAAATTATGAATCATCAATCTTAATTATACAGTCATATCATATGCTACCTATTTAGGACTTTTGCTGGGAGCTCCTTTCAAGTCCTCTAGGGTATGGGATGTGGTGGAAGAGAGATTTCAAAAAAGATTAGCGTTGTGGAAGAGGTGGTATCTTTCAAAAGGTGGAAGGTTGACCTTGGTGAAGAACACTTTGTCCAGTCTGCCGATTTACTTTATGTCTCTCTTTGTCATTCCAAGGAGAGTAGCCGCTAGACTAGAGAAAATTCAAAGAGACTTTTTGTGGGGAGGAGGTGCCTTAGAGCAAAAGTCACACTTGGTGAGATGGGCTATTGTTCAGTTGGACAAACAACAAGGAGGCTTGGGCATCAAAGATTTAACCATCCTCAATGAGACTCTCTTAGGCAAGTGGTTTTGGAGATTTGCAAGTGAAAGGGACCCTCTCTGGAAATGGGTGATTGTGGGCAAGTATGGGCAAGTTGAGGGGGGTTTGTGTTCCAAAGTTGTTAGGGAAGGACATGGTGTGGGGGTGTGGAAGGCTATCAGAGGTAGATGGGAGATGTTCAAAACAAGAACTAGATTTACAGTTGGGCTTGGAAACAAGGTGAAGTTCTGGAAGGACAAGTGGTGTGGGGATTCATCCTTGAGGGAGTCCTTTCCTAAGCTTTATTCCATAGCCTTCTCTAAAGATGCTTGGGTGAGTGACCTTTGGGACGATGGTGGTTGGAGTCTTAGGTTTACGAGGCAATTGCATGATTGGGAACTAGAGGAGGTGCAAGCCTTCTTGGGGATATTGTTAGTACACCCTTTGTTTGTGGAGACCGATGATGTCATGGTATGGTTGCCTACGAAGGATGGTGCTTTCTCTGTTAAGTCCTTCTACTCCTCCTTGGTCGATAGGAGGGTGGAACCGTTTCCCTATGGTATCGTTTGGAATTCTTGGGTGCCCTCGAGAATTAGTTTTTTTGCTTGGGAAGCAACTTGGGCTAAGATTTTGACTCTGGATTAACTCAAAAAGAGGGGTTGGAGGATTCCTAATAGATGTTACTTGTGTAAGGAAGCAAAAGAAACTAGTGACCATATTCTCATCCATTATTTGAAAGCTCATTTGTTGTGGTAGTTGATCTTTGCACTTTTTGCATTCAGTGGGTGTTGAGTTGTTTAGTTAGAGAGGTCCTTCTGAGTTGGCACAGGTCCTTTGTGGGTAAAAAGAGGAAGAAGGCTTGGAAAACTGCTTCGTTGTGTATGTTTTGAGCTTTATGGTGGGAGAGAAATAGGAGGGCTTTTGACAACTTTAAAAGCACGGATCAAACAATTAAAAATTCTTTTTTGTATCTATTTTGGGATTGGGTTAAATTGTACATTGAGGGCGGATCTTTATCTTTGTTAGACTTTGTGGATTGGGTAGGCTCACGATAGGGTGTGGTAGTGGGTTTTTGTGTCTTCGCTCCTTTTTGTCCTTTTTTCTTCGTATACAATGTGTATATTTTCTTTCTTTTAATACAATTCTTATTTACCTATCAAAAAAAAAAAAAGCTATTTTCTTGAGACTTCATTTTTTTATTGTTGAGTGACTAAAATAATCCATGCAACTCAACATTAGGCTTTTCCTTCCTAATTTTCTAGTTTAGCATAATAGTTTATGATTGTGCTGGAATGAGTTGAAGTCATTTAGTTCTATTGGAAAGCAGGAGGAGCATGCCAGCCATATTGCAATGTATTTTAGACTTACTGGTTCCAGGTTGTCTGTTTATTTGATCATTTTGTATTCTTCTTCATATTTCAATTTTTCTTTTGTTTGATAGGCTTGTCTTCATATTTCAAATTTTATTTTGTTTGATAGGCTTGTCTTCATACTTCAATTGATTTTGATTTTTGAAAAGTTGATACCATTTTTAATTGGAAATTGACCAACATTAAGTTTAGTGAACAATTGGAAATTAATCTAATTTTCTGTTTGCCATAAAAAAAAAAAAAAGGAAAATGCCTTTGCGAAGTTAGAAAACAATCTTTTATATAGGCCGAGTTCTGTAACTTTATTTCATTTAATGTTTGCTAATGCTACTGCATGCATAGTTTGGATGTGGATGTTTACTTTTATATATATATATATATATATATTTGGTGGACTCTGCTTATTATAGGGTGATCTTTTCTTATTATAGGGTGGAGACA
The DNA here is from genome assembly GCF_004353265.1 of Vitis riparia. NCBI lineage: Eukaryota > Viridiplantae > Streptophyta > Magnoliopsida > Vitales > Vitaceae > Vitis > Vitis riparia. The sequence goes on along the minus strand of NC_048435.1, from coordinate 3,238,818 downwards.
TACAAGTTGTCTTAGCCTCAATGGTATGCTCACTTGAAAGTGGGAGAATGGCAGTCATGGCCAGACTTCTGGCAGCAGGAAGTTTCTCACCTATTATAACAGGTACGATGATATTGTGTGATGTTTCTGGGCAGTGAGTGTTGATATGGGCTCATATAAGAGTAGTAGCTGAATTTGACTTTGCATTTATTCTTCCTCTGGGAAAGTTATGTAGTCCAACTGAACCGGTGAAATAGAACATCGAGGAGTTGACAAAGCCCAAGGGCTGGCTCAAGTGTCAAGGGTCTGGACAGGAACATGGGAGGTTCGGTGTTTGATTCCTCATAAAGAAAAAGTTTACCTACCAAAATAAAACATCCAAGAATTAGCTGATTAGAAAACATTCCAAAAAAAATGAAGCTGTTTTTATGGAGAATGGCAGAAGTAAAAGTGAGGGAAGTCATATTCTGTTTCAAAATTCTTATAGTGAACAGCAAGTGAGCAGGGATTAGAGGGTTCTTTATTTCATTTTTCTTGTATGCATAATGTAATACTTATAATTATAATTTATGATCCAAATGCTGTATCAGTATGGCAGGAACAAGTGTCTCTCAAAACAATAATCTGCATACTGTGTAAATTAGTTCTTTTTCATGATGTAATTGTGCTCACTGAGAATACAGTATCCCATGGCCCAGTCCTCTACAACCCCCTGTTCTCCTCGTAAACCTCTGTCCCATCCCATGCCTCCACATGCTGGACCCCACTTCTCACCCATCAAAAAAATGCTGGACCCCACTTCTCTTCATTCTTCACCTTCATAGACATGTACACACAGAATGGTAGTTTTTAATTCAACAAATGGCATTTGACTTCTGTATGTATCTTTAGTGGTTTCTCTCCCTCCTCTCTCTCTCTATATGATCAATGCATCTCTTTTTTCCTGTGTTTTGGATGTTTCTAAAATTTTCAATTCAGCAATCTTGAATAATTTTTATACTTAGGAACTTCTGAGATTTGCAGTTTATGTAGCTTGAATATTCTCAATGATATAGAACTTAGCATTTATTTACTTTTCAACTTTGGGGTGTGTGGAACTTTAGTACTCTCTGCCAGCAAATAGGATTTACTGAGGAAATCGTGATTGACCTTTCCACTTGATCTGAGATGCTATGCTGTAAGCAAAATTATTGTGGTCAGCCCAGTTTCTTTTTGTTACATCTTTCCCTCTTTCGGCAGAGGACGTCAGCCAGGAGAAATTAGCTGCTCAATACATACATAGAGAATTACGTGAGGCAGATGAAGCAAATTTGCTTGATGAAGAAGGTGATTTGATAATTATCCAGAATCCATTGCAATTCATTTATGGATTCATGTGGTTGTTTTAATTCAGTGAAGGCTTCCCTTTTATCTAGAACAAATTTTGTGTTTTTCTTTTGCAGATATGAATGTATTTGGTTTGAAGCCTATGGCTGATCCTTTGTATTTGGTAAGGTTTGGAGAATCATTGGCTGCTACAAAGGCTTTTGTGTGATAAAAATTAATTATTTTATGTTGTCTGTGATGTCATAATCCTGATTTTTATCTTGGAAAGATCCTTCCTCTCTAGTTGTGGTGGTATTTCTTTTGCTACATGTCTTCATGGAGCCATGTTGGCATGTTCCCACTGATTGTTGGTGAGCAATGATACTCAAAAAAATTGTAAGGAATATGGAGTTTCCATTAATTGCAAAAATGTGAAATGGCAGCAAAGCCTGTTGCCTGGACATTTGGAAATATATTATGACTTATGCTATGTGCATGAAAAATGCAATGCGCATGAAAAATGCAATGATCAAGTGTACAATAACTGCTGTACATGCGTGTAAAGGACAGTTCTCGCTATCTAGGTCTCTTTCTATCTCACAAATAAATCAGCATAACCTGGATGTGGACTGTTGGAGTTTAAACCAAAATGAAGCAAATGGGGTAACCATCAACACCTGGTTCAAACTTCAAATGATAACCTCTTGCAAGCAGAGAACCACTTCTAGGTTGACGCAACAAGGAGCGAGGAGCAAAAGGAACTCTATAAGTATCTCTTGAGGATTTATTTTCAATTATTCCGCACTTAAAGAAAATATCTTATAAAGTTTGTACTGTCTTCTGATAGGATAAGAAAATGGTATTTTTTTTTTTATAGGCAAATAAAATAAATATATTAACAGGGCCTAGCAAAAGCTCACCAAGGTACACAGGTAAACAAAATTAGATAATGACCAAGGTAGAATGGCTGTTGGCATATTTTTTAATTTGTGAAGTCTGGGGCAGATGCTGGTGTTAAAAATATTGCAAGTTGATGATGTGGAGCTTTTGTTTCAGCTGTTAGCCTTTGCTTCTAGGCCATATTCTGAACTGTGGCACCATGCAATCTTGTTTAGATTGTTGGAATTCCATTAGCATGATATATTTTGCAAGAATCTTTACATTGTTTCTTTTTTCTTTCCTTTTTGTCCACATTATATGTATATGCACATGTGTATGGATATGTGATGAAGGCCTTTTGCATGTGTATTTCTCTTTGTTTTAACCTATATCCCTTTTGCTTTAATGGTTTTGTACCTATCCCTTCATCTGAACAAAAAGTAGTTAATCAAAATTTGGTACTGCATTAGCTGTGACCTAATAATTAGGATTCTGTCCATGAGATGTTTTTGCAAGATGTCAGTTTATTTTGCTGTGTGTGTGTGCATGTGCTCATCAGCTTTTTCTTGACCTTATTTATCTGATTGTTTAATATTTTATTACGTGAAGGTATGTTGCAATGCCTGTAAGAAGCCAGTCAAGGCCAGCCAATATGCAGCTCATGCAGGTGTGAAATCCTTTTTCTCCTGGCAGTGTTTATTGTTGTGCCCTGATCAAGTTGGTGTTATTCAAAATAAATCCATATGCATAAATTGAAAATTTGGAGAATGTTAGATAGTGTACAGTTATTTCAGTTATTTACTTTTCCTTTTATTTTCTTATTGTATTGTGGGTCCCACTAACATGTATATATATACCCAAGTCCAATGTGTATTAGTTAACAGTTTTTCAATAACAAAAATTAGGGATTCTCCCCTTTCTCTCTTTTCACATGGTATCAGAGCCTAGGGAGAAAAACCTAATTATTTCCGGTTTATCCGTGAATCAATTCTAGGAAACCTTTCAGTGACCGTGTTTCATTCTGGTCACCTTTCCCATCTCCTAAAGCTTTTGGATCAACTGTATCACCGTCAGAAAACCCTTACCGCCGGCGAATTTTCCGGCGAAGTCCTTTTCCGACACCGACCATACCATCAAGTGCGCAAGGAGGAGATCTTCAAGTTTTGTCAAAGCACCGGAGGGAGATTCTCAGCCATGCGTCGACCACTCGCGTTTCTTCTCCGGTTGCCTGAACCTCACGCGCCGGCGTGTGGAGCACTTTCCGGCCACGCGCTTCCACCTCCAGCCTCGCCTGACACCGTCTAACCACCCTCCATCTGTGCTTGTCCCTTTCAAGCCCTACAAGTGCATTTTTTGGGGTTTTTTGTCTCCGTCGGCCCTCTAAACAGCCTTTCCGGCGACCTTCGGTGACTTCCTCTCCACCCCGAGCCCTGCACGTGTCTTAGGAAGTGTTCTTCTACCCTTCCAGTAGTGCCACATTTGTTTATCTTTACTATTTGGTCTCTCACAGTTGCGGATCCTCGGTTTTTCTTCTTTCACCCACGATCTGAAGCCGTATTAGGGCTCTCTTCAATCCAAACATAGTTCGTTCTCCAGATAAATAGATATGGCTACTAAAAGTTCCATTTTTCCCTCTGTCATATCTGGATCTCCTATGATTACTTTGGAGAAATTGGTTGGCAGCGAAAATTATTTGTCTTGGTCTGCCTCTGTGGAGCTTTGGTTTATAGGTCAAGGTTATGAGGATCACCTTGTTACGCAGGAGGCGGATATCCTTGAGGTTGACAGAGTACAATGGAGGAAGATAGATGCACAGTTATGTAGTGTGTTATGGCAATCAGTTGATCCTAAGATTTTGCTTCATCTTCGGGCCTACAAAACATGCTTTAAATTTTGGAATCAGGCGAAAAGGCTATACACGAATAACATCCAACGTCTTTATAAGGTGGCTTCTTCTATTGTCAATGTCAGGCAACAAGACATGAATTTATCTACTTATATTGGCCAGATTGCCTATCTTAAGGAGGAATTCTTGACCGTGATGCCTCTTACTACTAATGTTGGGCATCAACGAACACAGATTAACAAGTTCTTCATGGTTCTTACGCTTATTGGCCTCCATCCAGATCTTGAGACCGTTCGTGATCAGATTCTTGGCAGTTCCTCCGTTCCATTCTTGGATGATGTGTTTGCTCGCCTCCTTCGTGTCTCCTCAACTCAAACTATGCCATCTAATAACACTTCAGATTCTTCTATATTAGTTTCTCAAACTAACTCTCGAGGAGGATGCAGTGGTAACCGAGGTAGAGGCCAACGTCCTCATTGCACCTATTGCAATAAGCTTGGCCACACTCGTGATCGGTGTTATTAGTTACATGGGCAGCCTCCCCGCACTGCTCACGTGGCCCAGTCATTTGATCCTTAGCCGCCTCAACCTCCCAGTTCCTCCACATCTCAGGGTACTTCCCTCACTGACAGTGAGTATGATGACTATCTCCGCTATCAGGCCACCAAGTCAGCTTCTGTTGCTTTTGTTGCCCAGATTGGTAATGCTTCTGCTTGTCTTACCCACACATCTTCTCTTGGATCTTGGATTCTAGATTCTAGTGCTTCTAATCACATATCTGGTAATAAGGATCTTTTATCTTCTATTACTACTACCTCTGCCTTAGCTACTGTTACTTTAGCTAATGGTTCCCAAACTATGGCTAAAGGTTTTGGTTTAGCTCGTCCTCTCCTTTCCCTACCTCTCCATTTTGTCCTTTATGCCCCTGAGTGTCCTTTTAATCTTATTTCCATCAGCAAAATAACTTGCACTCTTAACTGTTCTATCACTTTCTCTGATAAATTTGTGACCTTGTAGGACCGGAGTACGGGGAAGACGATTGGCATAGGACATGAGTCTCAAGGCCTCTATAACCTCACCTTGCCTTCAACTCCTGCAGTTTGCATTTCCACTGATGCTCCCCTCCTCATCCACAGTCGCCTGGGCTACCCTAGTCTATCCAAGTTCTAGAAAATGGTCCCTCGTTTTTCATCTTTGTCGTCGCTTGCGTGTGAGTCCTGTCAGCTTGGGAAACATACTCGTGTCTCGTTCCCAAAGCGTTTGAATAATCGGGCAAAGTCTCATTTTGAATTTGTCCACACTGATGTTTGGGGTCTTTGTCGGACCGCGTTTACTTTAGGATTTCAGTATTTTGTCACTTTCATTGATGACTATTCTCGATGTATTTGGTTATTTTTAATGAAAAATCGAGCTGAGTTATTCTCTATTTTCCAAAAATTTTATATTGAAATCCAAACCCAGTTTAATATTTCTATTCGTGTGTTGCGCAGTGACAATGTCAGGGAATATTTTTCTGCACCATTTACTTCATTTATGTTCCAACATGGGATCTTTCATCAGTTTTCTTGTACTCATACTCCTCAACAAAATGGGGTAGCTGAACGTAAGAATCGACATCTTGTTGAGACAGCTCGTACTCTCCTTCTTCATAGTAATGTTCCTTTTCGTTTTTGGGGGGACGCTGTTCTTACAACATGTTATTTGATTAATCGTATGCCCTCATTTGTATTACACGATCAAATTCCTCATTCCCTTCTTTTCCCTGACCAATCACTTTATTTCCTTCCTCCTCGTGTTTTTGGTTGTACTTGCTTTGTTCATATTCTCACTCCTGGACAGGACAAACTTTTTGCCAAAGTCACAAAATGCATCTTCTTGGGATATTTCAGACTTCAAAAGAGTTATCGTTGTTATTCCTCTGAGACTCATCACTGCTTTCTCTCCGCTGATGTCACTTTCTTTGAGGACACTCACCATTCTTCTCCACCTCTGAGTCTCTTCCTGTTTCTGAAGTCTTACCCCTTCCCATTATCTCCCCACCTGATGTAGTGCTTTCTCGCCCACTTCAGGTTTATCATCGCCGTCATCGTGTCGCTATTCCTCCTTCTTTGGCCGAGGTACTTGCTGACTCACTTCCTATCCCTTCGGCTTCTCTTGCCCCGGCTCTGCCTCCTTCTGCTGATTTACCCATTGCTCTTCGGAAAGGTAATCGATCTACTCGTAATCCTCATCCCATTTACAATTTTTTGAGTTACCATCGATTATCTTCACCCTATTCTGCATTTGTTTCTGCTATATCTTCTGTCTCTCTTCCCAAGAGCACCCCCGAGGCTCTTACCCATCCAGGTCGGCAACAGGCAATGGTAGATGAAATGACTGCTTTACACTCCAATGACACTTGGGATCTTGTTGTTTTACCCTTTGATAAATCTACAGTTGGTTGTCGTTGGGTCTACACAATTAAGGTTGGCCCTGATGGTTAGGTTGATCGCCTTAAGGCCCGTTTAGTTGGTAAAGGCTATACTCGGGTTTATGGTTCCGATTATGGTGACACCTTCTCTCTTGTTGCCAAGATAGCTTCTATTCGTCTATTGCTCTCCATGGCTGCTATTCGTTCTTGGCCTCTTTATCAGTTAGATATTAAAAATGCTTTCCTTCATGGGGATCTTGCTGAGGAAGTTTATATGGAGCAACCACCTGGTTTTGTTGCTTAGGGGGAGTCTGGTTTAGTGTGCAGGTTACGCCGTTCTCTATACGGCTTGAAACAATCTCCTCGAGCATGGTTTAGCCGTTTTAGTTCTGTTATTCAGGAGTTTGGCATGTTCCGCAGTACAACAGACCATTCCGTTTTCTATCATCATAACTCTTCGGGGCAGTGAATTTATTTGGTAGTTTATGTGGACAACATCGTCATTACATACAATGATCAGAATGGTATTCAGAAACTAAAACAATACCTTTTCACTCACTTTCAGACTAAAGACTTGGGAAAACTCAAGTATTTCTTAGGGATTGAGATAGCTCAATCCAGTTCCGGTGTGGTTCTTTCGCAAAGGAAGTATGCTTTAGACATCTTGGAAGAAACCGATATGTTAGACTGTAAACCGGTAGACACTCCTATGGATCCAAATGTCAAACTTATATCAGGACAGGGGGAGCCTTTAGGAGATCCTGGGAAATATCGGCGACTTGTAGGTAAACTGAACTACCTCACCATTACTCGTCCAGACATTTCTTTTCCTGTAAGTGTTGTTAGTCAATTCCTACAGTCACCATGTGATAGCCATTGGGATGCTGTAATCCGCATTCTTCGATATATCAAAAGCACACCAGGCCAAGGTGTGTTGTACGAGAACAGAGGTCATACCCAAGTTGTTGGTTACACAGATGCAGATTGGATTGGCTCACCCACAAATAGACGTTCCACTTCCGGGTATTGTGTTTTTATTGGAGGTAACCTAATATCCTGGAAGAGTAAGAAACAAGATGTAGTGGCCAGATCTAGTGCTGAAGCCGAGTATCGAGCTATGACTCTGACAATATGTGAACTCATATGACTGAAACATCTTCTTTGGGAGTTGAGATTTGGAAAGGATGAACAGATGAAACTCATCTGTGACAACCAAGCCGCTTTGCATATTGCATCCAATCCAGTCTTCCATGAAAGGACCAAACACATTGAAGTTGACTGTCACTTCATTAGAGAGAAGATCGCATTAGGATGTGTAGCGACTAGTTTTGTCAATTCAAATGATCAACTAGCAGATATTTTTACTAAATCTCTCAGAGGTCCTAGAATTAAATACATTTGTAACAAGCTTGGTGCATATAACATATATGCTCCAGCTTGAGGGGGAGTGTTAGTGTACAATTATTTTAGTTATTTACTTTTCCTTTTCTTTCCTTATTGTATTGTGGGTCCCACTAACATGCATATATATATATATTCAAGTCCAATGTGTATTAGTTAACAGTTTTTCAATAACAAAAAGTAGGGATTCTCCCTTTTCTCTCTTTTCACAGAGAACATGGAAAGTGTGTATTGAAACAGACACCATGCAGATGAGGAATGTTTTTATATATGATGAGTAGAGGTGCACCACATATGCCACCTGTTGGTTTAGCATTCAAACTGTGTCATAATATATGAGTATTGAAGTGATGTCATATAGGGTAGAAATCAAATACTGATCATCACTCACGGGTCATCCTTTTCTTTCCCCCCTTTTATAGGCAAATCAGAGATTAATAATAATAGGCACCTAGTAACAAAAGGGCCCACAGTCCAAATACCCAGGAAGATTACTCATTGTTCATCTTTGTCTTTCTCATCATGGACATCCTAAATTAGCATCCCCTCATTTTCATAAGCATTGTATCTGTTGTCATTGCTTTCCCCATTTTCCTAAGCAGCCTCCCAAGCAAAGAAGGCCACCTTGTGGGAGCCTAAGTTCTTGACTTCTTTGGCATGGAAAAGGTCCTCTAGGATCTGACCCTAAAGAGTAATAGAAAGATTAAACCAAGAACTTCCTATCCTTGGCACACCTCTGCACCATCCTATCCTTGTAATCCATAAGTTCCTCCACTGTTTGGATCAGTTTGAGGAAAGAACCCACATTTTGTAGCTCCCAATCATAAAAATGCTGTAGAAAACAGGGTTCCAATGCACGCCTCCATCAATCTCCATCTTAGATGCAAGGGACAACAAGGGAAAGGGGTAATCCATATAACATTCCACACTACATACCATGCCAAAACTTTACTCTCCTGCTATTACCCATTACGAAGCTAGTTCTTGCATTAAACTCCCCCCAGCTGCTCCTTTTCACTTTATGCAAATCCAAATTTGCCCAGGACAAAACATATCCATTACAAGCCTGCAGCTCCATTTCCCAGTAGACCTTATTAAACAAAAACAAATTTTTATATCCAAAGATTAAATAATTTCACTTATTTTAACTCTTTTATATAATGATTAAATAATTTGAAAATGTATAAGTTTCTAACTAATTTTAATTATATTTGATTTTTTTTTTCTTATTTTTCATGATAAAACCAAACATGAGAAAATTATTTTCCTTAACCAAACATTGCATGAGTCAATTAATGGCTCAAAGAGAAGTGTATCGTCTGAAACAAATTTAAAAACATAAAGAGGTCTAAGGGTGAATAATTATTAT